>NW_009597481.1:0-41795 GCF_000690535.1 Cariama cristata
GCTGGCCCAGCCTTAAACGGTGACACTCTTAAATTCCAGAAAAGCAGTACAGGAAATCTAACAACTGAATTCACTCTTTCTGGACAGAAAACGGGCCACCATACTTTTAAGAGTAGTTAATTCTTTTCCAGTAGTAAAAAGAGTTGGTATCTGACCACAAGTTTACATGTTACGTCTTTAGTTGTGCACTGATTACATTCTCCTGATTTAGAGTAATGACATGTCTATCTGGACTTCAATTAATGCTTAAGGAGTGTATAAAGCACTTTTTAAAATTTTAAACATCTAAACACAGGTCAAGCTATTTATGAAGGAATAGGGTAGACTGATATTCCAGAATCTCCATGGAGTCAAATTTCTTCTATTAGATCTCAGCTGAGAAGCTGTTATCTTCTCTGAATACTCAATGGAACTCAAAAGTAAAAAGGCATCTGCAGTCCTCAAAAAATGGATCACCTAAATCCCTCAGAGATTTTCTGTTTTCTGAACTGCATGCACTGAATAATTTTTGAGATCTAACCTTTGTGCTACTGAAATAAATGCAGGAATTTCATATTATGACAGCTGTTGTAGTCGGACTGAACTCTTAAATTTTAGACTTCTTCAGTGTTATGTATTATTATGTACTCTGATAGACTAATTAATTTTTCATCTATTTACAGCTTTTCCAAATACAGCGCGTATTTTTAAGACTTTCTGAGGTCAAACACTTTAGGAAACAAAAAAAGTAGTTGAAAACTGTTTATATTCTCAGTTTTACAGAGTGGAAAAAAAATCAGTCCAGGGAAATCAGATGTCACTTTTATAAACCATGATGTAGCTCAAACAAACTGTTAAACATGCTATTGATTTATTCATATTGTTGTCCTGGAGCCAATGAACATAGCAGCAAAACTCATACTACCTTGTACTATGAAGAAAGTACCAAGTGCTGTGTTTTAATCTTCCTCCATTTAGTACCTAAGCAGAGTAAGCACTTTACTAAGTTAATTCCAGACAACCAATATCTAATATGAAGCACATTTGTCCAGCACTCTTATAAAACGCCTAAATGAGAATAAATCAATTTATGCAGTCACATTGCTTTTTATTCTGCTTATAAAAGCAAATATAAAAATGTAGCTTGATACGTGCATAGTCATTTGTTTTGTTACTCAAACAGTACAGCAATTCCTATATCTCTATCATTTTCCAAAACATTATTACATACAATTTTTGAAGTCATTATTGCAGAAGATCAGAAAATGAGTAGGAATCAGGATCCACTTTCATTAGTTGTTGTTGCTACTGTACAAAGAAGATTCCCATTTTAGGGGGCATACTCCCTGAACTGAAAGAAGATGAGCCTAATTTGTGCAAAGAAGAAATTGAACATAAATTAAATATTTTTTCCAGGACCATATGTTGATATACGGCAGAGAATCATGGTCTAAAAGTCCACCTTAGCTCACCATTCTAGTATTAATTCTCCTGCAATCCTCTTTATTTTGTTAATTCAAGACATTAACTTTCTTATGCTTAAAGTTTTATTTAAAAAGTCACATATCACAGCCTTCCAGAGATCTAGATAAAGGCATTATGCCTTTCAGCTGAAGAACTCTAGGTTCTTGGCAAGAGTTTTTATAAGGCTGCAGATTGTTCGACTTGTATCCCAGAGAGAAAAATGGCAGAGCTGACACACACAAAGGGGCCACTGGTCTAGCTTTTCTTTTTCTATAGTTAGTGCTACCTTATTTTAAAGTCATACAGCTTACTCTTTCACCCCGCCTTAAAAATAAACTATTAAGATATATTCAGTTGACAGAAGGACAGGGGAAAAGGCAGCCACAGGCACTAACAGAAATCAGAAAGTGTCTGTAACTCTCACTGGCTCCTGTGGAATTTGTAGACCTCTCTTTTCTGCAGCCTTTGCTTTGCTTATACATAAGCTTGGAATAACCAAAACAGTCACACCTAGCAGCACAGCCTACTGCTGTTACTTGTTTCACAGACAGCAGATGCTGACGAAAAACATAAATTTAAGTGCACCATTCTTTATTAGCTTAAAGATGATACAACATGGAAGACAAAGGTCAGTCATCTGGGAGCTGTTTGGGTTGCATAAGAAACAGAGAAAAAGAATACGCAGTACAATGCACTATTTCCCCATTTATGTTCTACAGAGAGGTGGTATTTCTGGAAGTGTATCTAAATAAGAGGAGTCATGAATGCAAAAAGGCAATGATTGCTTTCAGGATAAACACTGTGGAAAGTATGGTGGTAAAAGAATCAACTTCAATAGAAAGGCATAGCACCTGAAAGAACATAAGGAGTAGCAGTAAAAACAAATGTCTGAGAAATTGCTGATCTTCCTGGTATCCAGTGACAGGATGTGTGGGACTGGTTGAAAGCTGTATCAGGGGAGGTTCAGACTTGACATTAGGAAACATTTCTTTACACAGAGAATGGTCAAACACAGGAACAAGCTTCCTAGAGACATGGTCAATGCCCCAAGCCTGTCAGTGTTCAAAAGGCATTTGGACAATGCCCTTAACAACATGCTTTAACTTTTGCTCAGCCCTGATCTGGGTAGGTAGTTGGACTATGTTAATGTTGTAGGTCCCTTCCAGCTGAATTGTACTATTCTATTCTAAAAAAAAAAAAAAAAAAAAGAGGGTCATCTTCATCATGATTACCTAAAAGATGTATTTATTTTTCATATAATTGTGAATTATCTAAAGAGAGACACTATGGCACCCTTCAAATATTGTTATGGACATGGCATCCCAAGAGCGACATGAGAAACACTTGACTATGACTTTGTATGCAGCAGACAGCTGACTGTTCTGTTCAAGTAACAGAGGTTTTGACTGCTAAGAAAATATTCATTTTTCCATATGTGAGCAACTAGTGTTGTTAAATATATTTAGGCTGACTTTTAGAGCAAACCTAACAGGAGATCATCAGTTATTTTCAAAAGTTTTGGGACTGAAATAAAATTCTGCATTGAAATAAAATTCAGATCTTATTAGGGAGGCAAGAATGAACAATTTACAATTTATTTTTTTTACATATCTCAGGTAGCCTATAAAATCCTAGAAACAGTGTTGATTTAGTACATTATCTGGAGTATGGGCTGAAGTCAGGAGACTCCATACTCCTTAATTTACAGAGAAAGATTTCATTTTAGTGGTGGGGTAAGAATTGCATGAGATCACTTATTCATGGAACATCTGCACTATGATTAAGTGAAGCTACTAGCATTTTTTTCCTATCTTCTACTCCAGCTGCAGTTCCACAAAAGTCTAAAGTGTAACTACTGACCCTCAGGGTATCAATCCATGTACTGCTTGGTGGATCCTGCACTGAACCATGTATGAATGAAAATCCAGTTTAAAAAAATCATTCACTTTCCAGTTCTTGGCACCAAAACCCTGAAGTAGGCTGAGGAACCCGAAAATTGTCTTTTTATGTGTTGAATCTGTTATCTCCCAATTCCTCAGAGAATTAAAAAACTGCCAGTGCCTCTATAAAGTCCAAACCTTCAAATTTGCCAAGAAATTCTGCACTTTTCCTAATGTAGTTGTTTTTGCATCAAAAAAGTAGAAGGCTTCCATGCAATGTGTTGATTTTCTAAACTGGCTGTGGAATATCAAATGCTGGAAAATATTTTTCTTGATGTTTAACCATATACTGTCTTCCAAAGAGAAATCAGAAACTTTATCTTAAAAATTGAAAGAAAGCATTTTTTTTCCATAAACACAGAAATGTTCTAAAGAAGAGTTGGAAACATTTCCACTACTATGTCATAATACAGAAATGACAGATACAGCTTGTATAATCTAATAGCACTTCACAAAGTATAAATGGCAGATACATATTTATTATTCCCAGGAATACAGTCATGACAGTATTAACCATGTCTTTCTGGATTCTTGTAGTTAACTTAAAATATATTTACCTTCTCCTGTATTTCCTACAAATTTTTCTTATAGGTATTACAAATGAGCAGACTTGCCTTTACACTACATTCAGAACTGAGTTATTTTTGTCATGTATGGTTGTCACTTTATTTAATTTCTCTTTATGACACATTACTCAGTACAGATTTTCATCATGTTAGGAACTGTCCATGTCGGTGAAGTCTAAAACACACACCTCACCAATTACTTGATCTCCAGTGTTTAAAGTCCCTGGTGTTCTCTATTACAATGGCAGTCTCCTAATCTATTTAAATCACTGACAGGATTTGTACCCTACAGAAAATGGAGAATGTGAAATTCTGCTTCATCTAAATCACTGAAAAGCTAGAACACATTATAACATGATCTCAAATGTCTTCATATAACTGACACAAATGCCTACTGAAATGATTACTATTTCCTTACAAAAAGAGAGAAAATATTAAAAAGTAGCATTATAAAAATCTTTCAACATTTTATGCAAATATGAACACTTCAATACAGAAGCAATTATAAGGTAGAATGAATTGAATAGACAACTTCTACTTTTGGTAATTCAGGATTTCTTATTAAACTAAGTGCAACCAGCATGACAGGAAGAGTAATTTTCCATACTTGAAAGCTGGTGTGCTGATGAAACTCAAGTTTGATCTGGAAGGGAAAAATCTTCATATTCATAATTTCTTATGAGTACTACAGGGGAAAAGATTAACTCTAAACCCCTTTTCATTTGGGGGAAAAATGGTTTCCCAGCTGTTTAGAAACTAAATCTGCAAAACCCCACATTGTTTCTCAGGATTTTATAGTTACATGAGATATGTAAAAAAAGCAGTGTGCTTAGACTCTAAGAATCTAACATTTATTCTGTCCATGGCATGCAGATTTATTCCTCCCTTTTCACATCTTTTATTCCGCCAAATTAGTTTATCAGAGGAAATGCAGATGTAACAGAAATAGAAAATCCAAGAAATACTATCTGCAGCTTCTTCTGTATACTCTTCATGCCATCATCTTCCTGCAAAAATGCTTACAAGGTACCACAAAGTCATGGTTTGACTTTGGTGAGATTTTTACCATTGTACAAATGGGAAAAAAAATCACACTTTCAAAAAACTAACTTTAAAATTAGCATCTGGAAAACAAAGAACTGATTACTGCCATTTCATGATACAAAAGAAAAGTAAAGAAAAAAAAAGAAACCAAGGTGAAATGCTCAGGCTTCCTGTAAATGTAGTAGAACTTAGGAGAATGCTGCACTTGCAATATCTAACATAGTCCTGGAGGCTTCAGAAAGCTGAGATGAAAGAATTTCAAACATGTACTGCATCTTAGTAACTCAGAAACACATTCTGTTTCAATTGTTGACCACCTCACAGATAAAGACAAGGCTAATGTCAGTGTTCAGTTTATGAACTCAGCACCCCACATAATCATACTTTCCAAGCAGCACAATTCAATACTATCAGCTCTATCTCATATCACAGCATTTTGCATCAAGGAAAAAAGCCCCACAATCTACAACAAGGTTAGGCCACAACACTGCCTAAAATACACATTTAATTATTGATCAAGGTTTTCCCTCATCACAGTCAGATTAGTCTTGTTAGTGAGCTTGCATTCTTTGATATTAGGTCTAGAAGGAATTTAAAGTTGAAAAACATAACAGTGAAGAGAGATGGGGACTTCTGCTGTCATTCCTTAACTGCTATAAAAAGCTGTACCATCTTTTCAGAGGACTAGATGCAAATGGAGTGTGTATTTAAAAAAAAAAAAAAATTAATATAGCTGCCAATATAAGCCAGATAAGGAAGTCATTGGCTTGTGTATAGACTAGGACTTGGCCTTGCCAGAAAGAGACTGACTTGCTTATGTCTATTACTGTTGTAACATTATGGAAAGATGAGATTTTCATAATTCAGATGTCCTTTTCTCCTCCTGAGTTCAGCTTAACACATTGTTAACATGCATTTCCTTGTAAGACAGAGTAACTTCTTGTAAGACACAGTGATTCCACTGTTGCTGAATGTTAAGTATGCGATATGCCTGAAGTGTGCATTTTGAATGAGAGCAAATGGAGTGCATAAACCAAGACATTGCTGTAGCTTTTGATAAGAACACTGCCAACCTAAGAGTTACAGTCAACACCTTGCCCTTTACCATCTTTTCTGCAAAGGTTACTGACATCTCATAGGACTTGTTTTGATGCAAGTGTACTGTTCAACATTTTCTGTAAGTTTAGTCATTTCTCTTCTAGTTACTTCAACATCTGAAGAAATGACAGGAGAAAGAAACACAGCACAAGTGGCTAAGCCATATTTTTACTGATGCCAACCGAAGAGCTACTCCTGACTGAGAAAATGCTGCAGACAGCATATCTGAAAAAGGAATGCATCTCATTACTAAGTCAGATATATTAGGAAGGTTTCGTAACCAGCATTTTTTAATATCTATATGCTGCAATGGAAATACACAGAAGTATCCATGGTCAATCCACATAGTCAATGGTGAAGACTAAGAAAATACTAAGGATTTGTTTCTCTTTTTTAAAGGCATATTAATTAAAAAAAGAGGAAAAGAATGAAGTTGAGTGAAAAGACCAAACAAGAAAAACATTTGGCTCTGTATACAGCAGGTGAGAAAAATAAAGGTATCTCTCCTAAACTCTGAGAAAAGGTGTGCAATCCCACGGACATTTCTGGCACGCATTTTTTTTCTGCTAAATTCAGAGAAATTATATGATAAAATGGTGTAAATTACACAAAACTTTGGTTCTTAGACAGCTATTTGAATAAAAACAGGTACATAATTTATTTAGGCTTCTAACTCTTAGAAAGAGAGACTGTCTACCTCCAGGCTTCATGTCTGTTCCACTTCCACAGTCCTTATGAGAGTCAGAGATCCAGATTATGGTAAAAATTTTGCTCAACTGCTGACATTTCTGTTTATGATGGACAAATGGGACCGTATTCAACTATCTGTCTTGTCATGCTACCTATGAATAAACCATTACAAAACCCCTTATTCCTCTCCCTTCTTCCTCTGTCAGTTATAATGTAAATTTTCATTGAAACTTAGTGTATTCTTATTACATTTCATTATAAACAATTTACCCAAATAATTTTCTTTTCACATATAGCTTCTTTTGAAATAGCAAAACATATTTTAAAGCTAATATCTCCTTTTTTCTTTTTTATCCATATATTTTTAAATAATGTTAGTGACTCTGGTCGCCGAAAGAGTTCAGGTCACTGACAAAACACCATTTTTTGGGAAACCTTATATAAACAGACAAGCCACATAAAGGTATTTTCCCAGTTTAAAAAAAAAAAAAAGAAATAAAAGAATGGAAAGATTATGAAGCTTGACAAAAGCTATGGAGGAAAATTAATTGCAAATTTAATTTACATGTAATAAATCTTAGGCATATCCTGCAACTGCAAGACAATCCAGTCAGCTCTCCTTTCTAAGCACAAAACAGAGCAGAAAAAGAAGCACCCTAATGTCCAAATCCAAAAACTATTGTGTGACACCATATACATCTGGGTTTACCTCCCACTCTCTTCAATAAATACTGAAAACTAAGCTTCCTAGCAAAAGGTCTCAAAAAATGATTTTTTTTTTTAACAAAGTATATTAGGTTCCGTATGGAAGTCTAAAAATGTCTAAAAAAATCTTTTTTCTTCTAACAGGTATAGTTACAGTTCTCTCTTTGTGAGGTCTATTTGTAATTGCAAAGGTTTATTCGGAGAACCAAAGAGAACAGGTAGAGCTACATAATGCAGAGACAAGAGTACTACAAATAACATTCTCACATTTTGATTTTTGGAATAGTCTCCACCAAGGATGTTATCATTGTGTTCTTCAACATTGGATGTATTGCCTGCACAGAGATTCTACATACAGGGTCTGAGGAGCAAAATTACTTAGTTGAGAACACCTGTGGCACAGGGCACAGTCTAACTTCAGTGTCCACCTTACAAGGCCCAAGGATTATGCTATTTTCCTCATTATTTTCTGTTTCAGCACCATCAGTCAAGATGCAAGAGTAACTCCCTCCTTGCATTAGTTAAAAAAAAACAACAACAACAACAAAATGTAACCAAAAGGTACTACTTGCAAAGTTGAAATAAAAGCTACATTCTTTCTTAAAAAACAGACATCAGCCCAAATACCATTTTCCAAGTTCAAGGCACTTCTGACCACAATGAATGCTGTTGTGTTTGCCAGGGAGAGCAGAAAGAGAAGTATTACATAGAAATGTATGTACACCCGTCTCTAATGACAACAGGATACAAGAAGGTTTCCTTCATTAGCTGTTTGTTACCACTTCTAGTAATAGTATAAACACGCTAGCACCTAGAGAAACTATAATTTTAGCCACACAAAAATCTGTCATGAGTAACGTATTTGGTCCCTTCTGATCTTTTCAGTGCATTTTTAATCCATTTGTACTTGTCTTATTTAACACAGACTGAGACAACAAATTCTTCTTCTGTTCCCTTCAGCAGCTTTTAGACAATGGTATCATCTCTAACAACAGCTGTCTGTTGTTCAGGCTAAAGAATACCACTTTCTCTAAGAAGAAATGCTTCCTACAACCTTCAGACATTCTTGTTCATCGCCTTTGAATCTTCTCCAACTGGGCTACTCTGCCCTGTAACTTAGCACTACGGCTTCACTCCCACTTTCCTAGATTTGAAAAGAATATTGAATATCACAGAATCAGAGAATGGTCAGGGTTGGAAGGCACCTCTGGAGATCATTCAGTCCAACCCCCCCGTCAAAGCAGGTTCACCTACAGCCGGTTACACAGGAATGTGTCCAGGAGGGTTTTGAGTATCTCCAGAGAAGGAGACTCCACAATCTCTCTCTTCCAGTGCTCTGCCACCCTCAGAGCATAGAAACATTTCCTCAAGTTTCAAGATGGAACTTCCTGAGTTTCAGTTTCTGCCCATTGCCCCTTAACCTATCACTGGGGACCACTGAAAAGAGTCTGGCCGCATCCTCTTGACACCCACCCTTAAGGTATTTGTAAGCATTGATGAGATCCCCTCTCAGTCTTCTCTTCTGCAGGCTGAACAGACACAGTTCCCTCAGCCTTTCCTCTTAAGGGAGATTCTGCAGTCCCCTCATCATCTTCATTGCCCTCCACTGGACTCTCTCCAGTGGTTCCTTATCTTTCTTCAACTGGGAAGCCCAGAACTGGACACAGTACTCCAGATGTGGCTTCACCAGGGCAGAGCAGAGGGAGAGTAAAACCTCCCTTGACCTGCTGGCCACACTCTTCCTAATGCACTCCAAGATACCATTGGCCTTCTTGGCCACGAGGGCACATTGCTGGCTTATGGTCAACTTGTTGTCCACCAGGACTCCCAGGTCGTTTTCCACCAAGCTGCTCTCCAGCAGGTCAAACCCCAGCCTCTACTGGTGCATGGGGTTATTCCTCCATAGGTGCAGGGCCCTACCCTTGCTCTTGTTGAACTTCATCAGGTTCCTCTCTGCCCAACTCTCTAGCCTGTCCAGGTCTTGCTGAGCGGCAACACAGCCTTCTGGTATATCAACCACTCCTCCCAGTTTTGTGTCATCAGCAAACTTGCTGAGGGTACACTCCATCCCTTCATCCTGATTGTTGATGAATAAGTTAAACAAAACTGGACCCAGAACTCACCCATGGGTAACACCACTGGCTACAGGCCTCCAACTAGGCCTCCAATCATCCTTCTTTCCTTTTTATTCCCCCCTTGTTTCATCATGGTGGTAAAAGTCTACTGCAAGTGCATAATTCTTCCTTATCTTTTTCTTTTTATGTTTACAGGAAAATCATATTATCTCCAGTGGCATAATCCATGTATCCTTAATATAGGTGCATTTGATTCATCAGCATGCATTGCAGTGGAATTAAAAAACAATCAGTCATTTAATCTTGCTATCTCTGATTTACAAGAGATCTTTCTGGTTTTAAGTACACAAGTGTTAAGGTTTTTCTTAGCAGTGAGGACAGTTCTTGAAAGTATTTGCTAGCATAAAGTCTAAAATAACAGCAAGGAAACAATTACTTTGGATAAAATCTGTGTTCTCCTAAGATCTACCTCCTTAATATGTCTGCCCTTGTTCAAAATTACACTAAATCATGTCCAGAACAACAAACTCTGTATCAAACATGAAGCCTCAACAGTAGGACTACACTTTGTGAGGCTAGATGATGGCCCATGTGTGACTTGCTGCACCAGGAATGGCACAGGTTACATGATGCTTTTTATACCGGTGTGTTGATGATGCTCCCCTCAGTAAACTTGCAGCCCTTCTCAGACTGCTTTTTCTGACATACTGAATATTATGTGCTATTATTCATATCTCTGAAATAGTGGGGAAATACCTACCAGGGAGGGAGGTCTGTGCAGTGAGAATTGTCATACAAATGTGCAGAGACAGGGGAACCTGAGAATATGCATACATTCGTACGCAAGATAAGCAAATCAATTTTGCTCCAGTTCTCAACGTGTGACCTAGACCAAGAGTTTGTGAGACATCCTGTTAAGTGCAAGTTATAAGTAGCTGATAACGAGATATTTAACTGGAAATATTTATGCAACTTCAATTGAGTAGTCATGCCTGACATTTTATACACCCTATATTGAATTATGCATCAAATATACGTCTGCCAAAGCTAATATAATTGGAATTGCAAAGGCTAGTACATCATCTGGAACTATCAATGCATGCATACTCCAGTCTTGGTGGAGAGACAAGGGAGATCCCAGATGGCAATGAAGTGTAAGAAATTAGAGAGCTAGTACCTAGCTTCAGTTCTCAAAAAAAAAATGTGTTCCTTATTTGGAAACTGTCTGGAGATGATTTTGAGAGAAAACAGGACAATATTGCACATCTACTTGAAGGAATATAATGAAAACAAAATTCATGTTGTGTTACGGTAAGACCAAGAACATTTTCCTGAATTTCTAGATCAATGATAAATGTCAGTTGAATACATAAAAATATTTGCATTTATTTGTGTGTAACATTACTGTTGTACAAGGCTTGCTTAGTCAAGCAGCAGTTGAATTTAAAGTAACTTGATCTCCTTCAACCAGTTTTACTTGCAGTCATTTGTCTGTAAATACAACAATTTGCAACTGAATAACGAAACTACTCTAAAAATAGTTTAAGACTCTTCACACAAGTTCTGAGAAAGCATGTCTCCTTCTACGAGGCTGGCTTTGAAGGGCAGCATATAAACCTTTTGTGGCTGTAAGCCCCTTTTCACTCTTGGGGTACAGTTCCTATTGATACCACTCCAAATGATGACTATCTTGCTTTCCATTTAGAAATGAAAATGAAATACTTCCATATGGCAAAGAGGTGAAATTTATGAACACATTAACCTGTGCTGCACAGCAGTTAGGTACAGCATCTTCATACTGCATCCAGAGTACATACCTCCAGTGCTTGAATAAGAAGTCCCTCTGTTCAGGGGGCAGGGAGGGAGAATTTGGATTCTTACTGCACTGCTTACCGAGGTTTATGGTGTAAATATGCATGTGTGTGCACAGATACATACATGTTATGTATGTACAGCTCGTTCTGTTTCCTTCAATGTATGGTTTAATTGTAGCTGAGCAAAAGCATCAGCTAAATGATTGTTTACCCCATATGAATAATGTTTTGGTAAAAACATTGTGTTGGTTAAAACTTGGCTTGGATCTTCACTTAGTGCAGACAAAGCATGTGCTGTCATACAGCTTACAGTACCACTGACTGGGAACTCAGCAGTGTTGAACAGTTTTTTCTGCAGGTCGTGTAAACCCAGTAAATGTTTGAGGGTGATGAAGTTGAGCTCCTGCACAGCTGAGCTTCTGAACAGCCTTTCTGTACCAAGCTGCACACACACACATGCAGACACACACACACACACAGAGCCAGTAGTCTCAGCAGGTGGGTTGCAGCATCTGCAAATGTCCTGTTGTGTATCTTTTAGTGAAAGACATTAATGTCATACCTAAAACCAGAATGTAATAATGTAAAAGTAGCTGGCAGAAGCCAGTGAATTAGACCTTGTGAAATGGGACCACATGAAGGTCAGATTGCCTAAAGATGTAAAGGATGATTTTGCTTTCTGTTAGAGAGGATGGCTAGGGGTTTTTTGTCTATTGTTTGGGTTTTTTTAAAACCTCAGTTCCAGAAGTAATTGATACTCACCATTTTTCTTCTGCAATTGATGGGTTCCCGAGCTCACCACCTTGGAAGAGCATGCTACTGATTTTGAAGCTTAACTCACAACATCTAATTTTCAGTGCTTCTGCCCAACATGGTGGTTACCAAACTGAGGATATGCAGTTTGGCTTGAAGATAATAGAGTAAAGGTGGCATTGTCCCGCCTTTTTCATCTTTCTCTTGTGACCCCCAAATACATTAAAAATATGTAAAGAAAGAAGCTTTTGCAAAAACTGAAAAGCCAAGAGATTCGTGGCATCCTGTGAAAAATATGGGCACTATGCCTGAGTCCTTCATGTGCATCTTTTCTGCAACCTTATGATGATTAGAGTATCTCTAAGCCTAATGTGAAATATTACTGAAGAATACTTACATTTTCTTGCTCAAATGCACAGCCATTTATAATAGTTATTATAGTTTCTGAATGTGTTTATTACAGAGGACTGTTGAGGAAAAAAAAATAATTATTTGGTGCCGCAGTGTTTCTGATCCAAAGAAAGCGGTAACGACCTACTGTTGGGTTTATTGTACATTTCATTAAAGCAGCTGGTATTGGCCATTCTCAGAGTAAGGAGATGAACCATTGTTCTGATACAATACAATGATTCCTGCTTTCCTACTAAACCATCTGGTTCTACCTCTGTTCTCAGTATTTTTAGCATTGGTGAGAAATAGTATAATACAAATATTCACAAAAGCTCTGAGTTTTTGTGTAAGTTTCAAATAATTAGATTTATTTGTTTTAGTTCAGTTAATTTAATACAGGAGACTAAACTTAATTTTTAACTTTGTGTCCAACACAAAATTTAGAACTTTTAAAGACTGACTCTGAATAGGATAGGATGGTCTAGCAGAAACTTAATGCAATTTGTGGGATTTGGTGTTTGTGGGTGTGTTTTTGTTGTTGTTGTTGTTGTTGTTTAACATTGAGTCGAAACTTTATGTAAACTTTTGACCTTATAATTACACTTGATAGTGTCTCCAGTGCTTTGCATCAAATAGTCATGGAGTGCTTTATCACAGCTGCACCAGAAATAAGTATAGAGTTGAGTCAGGTGAATGGGTGCCCAGTTTAAGCTGGATTTAGAGAAAGCTTAGATCAAAAGAGATAAAAATGTAACTTGTCCATTCACAACTTGATAAAGTGGTCGCAAACTTTTGATTACAAAATACTCAGAAGAACTAAATTCCTCGCTCAGATTGCAAATGCAGCCCCTAATCTCTCAGGCTTGGAGGAAAGTGTCAAGGCTATTTGCTTTTTCCAGCACTGGTCACAAATCTCTGAAATTGCTGTAGTTAAAATACTGCTAATGACTAGCTCAATTATCTTCAAAAGGATTTTGCTGCTTCACAGTTTAACGTTTTAAGATGGCCCTGGTTATCAAATGAGCTCCTCTTCCTTGTCCCTCAGTGGTTTTCTCCTTCCCAGATACAGTATGGAACATTTCATACTTTCAAGGGCATTCTTGTCAGAAAGTACATAATAATATTAATTGCAAAACTCTCCAGGTACTTGTCAAAGTCCTGGAGATCAGCCTGCTCTGGCATTGTGTATTCAGATAAAGCTCTGCAAGCAGCAGGACGCTTGGATTTACTACTGCTGCAGGAAAGCAGGGACAGTCTGCTGCTAATGGGCTGCCTGTCAACAGTGCTGTGCACTTATGGAAGCTGCCGGAAATTGCATTTTGTATTTTACCTGAGGTTTTGGGGCATGTCCTAGCGGCTCTTAACAAAGTATCATCATAGTTGAAAGAAAGGACAGAAACAGTCTGGAGCATTAAGATGACAAAAACTATTAAGACTTTAAACAAATCAACTTTGATAGATCCACGCACTTGGGAGTTTTTTGCTGAAAGTTACATACTAGCATGAAAGTTAAAGTTTGCATATTCACAATGTATGGATCTGTTTTGCAATCCCGATTGTTATTGAGGTAACTGAATAGTCCTCTCTAAATAATAGTTTAGACATGAGTTATTACTGAAGATGAGAGAGGGTCTCAAGTGAATTAATTGACCCAAATTTTCGAAAAAGGAAAGCTGAGTCACGCTGATGTCTAGATGTTGATTGTTCTAAAAATATTCACCCTGGAAGTTCGGGTTGTCACCTCCTCTTGATGTGTGAAAGAAGACTGCAGCTAAAGAAAAACTGGGGTGGAGGGTTTGCAAAGGTGCTTCTCCAGAATGGTACCTGAAGCTTCATCTCTTGAAGCCTGTCCAGGAGCCTGGACAGGTGTGGCTAGCCAGCTGGAGCTAAATGATACCAGCGGTGTTCTGCTGCTGACTTCTGGAAGTTTGAAAATTTTATAAGAGACTTTTATGTAATTATCCTTCATATTTGGAAATCTGATATGGCATTGTTTTGTGCAATATTAACTTCCTGTGATTATGTTTTATTTGAAATAAGAAATCTGGTATAGGTTGGTGTACCCTTGAGAAAAAGAGAGTCAGTCCACAGATCTTTTCTAAGTTGTGCGAGAACTTTCAGAGTCCACAGTAAAGTTTAGAGGTATATTAATGACTTCAGAATCCACATAATTTGTTACATAAAAGTACTGCTTTCTGATTTTTCTGTATGGGTCCAGATGACTGGGAATTGATATTTTCATTACCACTGCTCCTCTTACTTCCTAAAACTTACTAAAAAATAAATTCACATCTCCTAAAACTGGTGTTTAAATGTGTCAGCCATCTAGTGTCACTTGTCATTTGCGTGTTTCTTACAGGATTTTTAGTCTCTGTGAAACAAAAATCTTTCAAAAGCCCTAATTTATTTTCTTCCCTACCCAACCCTTTTCTTTTTTAGTACTGATAAAGCAAACTTCACTTTCTTTCAGATCGGCTTCAGCAACCGTACTGCAAATTTTTCTGTATCACATGAAGAGTTCCCCCAACTCTCTTCTAATCTGATCATTAGAGGTAGTGCAATTAAGAGAACATGAAAAAGCAAACCTACCTCTGTGGATAGAAGGTCACTTAGGAAGGAGCTTAGTTTGAGAACAGGAACATACAAGAAGTTTATTTGAGAAAAAGAAAAAAAAAAACAAGAAAGGAAGAGGTCCTTCTAGGCACTGTTTAAATCAGTCTTGCGCTTTTTTTGAACAATATGCACCACTTAAAACATAAATACAATACTAAACAAAAATCTTTGCACTAATCTTTCAACATGAGCCATGAAAATTGCATGTATTCTTCAGAGTAATCCTTCATTTAATGTGATGATGATGATGATGTGACATGGATGTCTTAGCCCAGTTATCATGAAGAAACACTATATTATTTACTGCATAAATGTTGCAATTAATTGACAGTTTCATTTTTATCTCCGTATATAACCATTGATGCTCTTTTAGAAAATGGAATTAATATGACGATTGATGCTGAAATTTGCTTATAGCGTGCACACACATTTCATGGCTGTACTGAATTGCTGCGTGACAAGGAGGTCCAAGACACCGTTAGGGACCTTGGAGTTTGTTTTATGTAAATAGTTGGGAGGCAGTCTGTCCAGATTCACACAAAATCAGCAATAAATATAAGTAGGAAAAATATCACTGAGAAATAATTGAGTTTTTCACAGCTTTTCCACAGTTTAGAGACAAGAATAAGAGCTAGATCTGTTGGGGTCTACTCTTCTTGTCTATCCTGTGTTGTACACACTTTTCCATAGCTTTTATTTTTTTTCCCAAAACCAATGTTACTGGATTACAGTTTGAGGAATATACATTTTTCAAGGATATTCTGAAGTCTTTACAGACACTCTGTGTAAATATTTTTCACCTGGTTATGAAGGTGAAAATTAGAATAGCAACATGATGCAGCAGCAAGAGCAAATCCAATATAATCTCTAAAGTGCTTATAATGTTGTGCACATTCATTTTTTTAAAAATGAAAACATGCTATAAAATGAAACTCTTTACCATACCATAGATGTATTATTAATAATGTCTGAATTTAAACTGAATCCTCTTTCATTCAACCAGTCCTGGAATTGGAATGATTTTAGATTAGAGACACAAAAAAAGAATATTGTAAAATTTTAATCTTAAGTAAATTGGACATATTTCCACTATTATTGATTACGTTCAATCTTTTTATATTGCAGAGTGTATGTTACTGTGAGATCAGAGTGTATGTAGCCATCTCTTTTAAACAAGATGCAAACAACAAAATGGAACATTCAGAATTGTTTTTTTCTTTTTGCATGCCTTTTTTCCTAACATTTGGGAAGGAAAATTAAAAGATGTTTTAAAAAAACTGTGTTATGACATTTCTTATTATTAAATAAGTTAAATATCTATGTCATAATGTCATAGTTAGGGTTGCTTGAGAAATACTGCTCTTGTGGCTAGCAACTGAAGAGAGTAAGCTTTCTGTGTTGGACTGCAAAAAGGAATAGGTGAGGAGGTAAGAAAACATAAAATAATGAGTTATCCATCAGGACTTTTCTGAGGACCCTATAAATTGACAGGTGCAGATTCTTCTAATTTAGATAAAAATTGGTTTTGATTTTAAATGAACTAGTAGCCATTTTCCTATAATCATGATAACAAAATTTCTATCTGAACCAATTGAAACCTTACCATATTTCAAATTAAAAGAATAGAGAAATTGTAATTTCTGTATAGGGTTAAAGCCTGTATACACACGTTTTATATATTTACTGCTTATTTATTGTATGTCCAATAAGTGTATCAGCACATACTGGAGAGGTAATGGGAAAGACAAAGTGGGTCTTTTGGTCAGGCTTTTTTTTTTTGTGCTTTAGTGGCAGAGGTTGTTATCTAGTGAACAGAACATTTGTAGCTCTTTGGAGTACAGAATATTGCGATTTATTGCAGAATGTTTCATAGCAGATCTGTGGGACCTGAATCCAATGCAACTAGTGCTGACTTCATATGGGTTACAGAAACACATGTAATCTATTATACAAGGTACACTCTCTAGTAGAGTTACAAATCCTGCAGGCATTACCATAGTATCAACAGATCTCCTTAAAATAAATACTGGCTCACACTAGGAAAAAAACATGAAGTGCAGATATTTTATTTCACTAATATTTAGGTGTATTTCGTCTTAGATCCTTTTATACTTGACCAGAATTTCCTTTCCAAGACTCAGAAACGTAAATTGCTGCAGCAATGACACTTCGGCCATTTAACCCTAGAGGGGTTTCAGCTTTCTCAGTTGTTAGCCAGGTTAAAGGATTGTGATCTGTCGACTAAATGAAGCAACTGTAAATGCAATGCTATAAACCTCCCTAGAGACCACCTCTTGCAAAACATGTCATCATTGTGGCTGCACATTCATGATTTCTAGGTAGCAATGCTTTATGCACCCTACTGAAGTTTCTTGTTACTGACATATTCAGTTAATATGGAACCCAAGCACTGCAGTCCTCTGCTTGCATAAGAAGTAGATCATAAAATATGAATTTCTAGGCAGAAACCAAAACACTGTCATTTGGGGGTAAACTGCCTCCATTGTCATGTGAAGCTGAAAACTGTGTACATCCTTCTGTAAGAAAATCTATGCTTAATGATCAGACTGATTTTTTATTGTTTTTATGAGTAGATACATGCAGATTTTTTTTTTTTTCTGCATTACCATTACAATTCAAAAATGTTTGTAGTGACGGTAATACAAGTAGGTCTACATAAATGAAAACCGTCAAGTGGGAGCAGCCTACAGCGTTACTTACAGGAACACTGTATGACTTCAGTAAATTATTTTACAAGACATCAGTGAGTCTCACTGAGTTTCAACACAGACTTGATGGACTGGATAAGTGTTTAAATTTAAAATGCTAGAAAACATAAATGAACATTTTCTTTCAGGAATCATGCTTAGATGCCTGCTTGCAACTTTTCAGATAAAACTAATCTGTCATTTGAAGTCACTGGAAGAGACTGACATCACTAAAAACACCTCTGTAAATGGCATTCAAGCAGATGCAGAAATACCTGGTGATGAATTGCTGAATCGTCATGATCACTAGACATGACCAAATTACTTACTGTGGTATAGAAAAATGTCCTGAATGAGAGTGTTAGTTAGATGACATTAAAAATAACTTCTAAGGAAAATAGAGTGGAATGTGTTTCATTGATAACTGTTTGCTTAAATTAAGAAAATAGCAATACATAAATGTGTAAGTGTGGGCCAGATAAGCAGACAGTGAGGTGGCTTGAGAACTGGCCGCATGGCAGAGCTCAGGGGGTAGTGATCAGCAGCACAGAGTCCAGTTGGAGGCCTGTAGCCAGTGGTGTTACCCAGGAGTTAGTTCTGGGTCCAATCTTCTTTAATTTATTCATCAATGACCTGGATGAAGGGACAGAGCGTACCCTCAGCAAGTTTGCTGATGTTACAAAACTGGGAGGAGTGGCTGATAAACCAGAACACTGCGTTGCCATTCAGCAAGACCTGGACAAGCTAGAGAGTTGGGCAGAGAGGAATCTGATGAAGTTCAAGAAGGGCAAGGGTAGGGCCCTGCACCTATGGAGGAATAACCCCATGCACAGGCTGTGTGTTGACCTGCTGCAGAGTAGCCCAGCGGAGAAGGACCTGGGAGTCCTGGTGGACAACAAATTGACCATGAGCCAGCAATGTGCCCTCGTGGCCAAGAAGGCCAATGGTATCTTGGGGTGCATTAGGAAGAGTGTGGCCAGCAGGTCAAGGGAGGTTTTCCTCCCCCTCTGCTCTGCCCTGGTGAGGCCACATCTGGAGTACTGTGTCCAGTTCTGGGCTTCCCAGTTGAAGAAATACAAGGAACCACTGGAGAGAGTCCAGTGGAGGGCAATGAAGATGATGAGGGGACTGCAGAATCTCCCTTAAGAGGAAAGGCTGAGGGAACTGTGTCTGTTCAGCCTGCAGAAGAGAAGACTGAGAGGGGATCTCATCAATGCTTACAAACACCTTAAGGGGGGATGTCAAGAGGATGGGGCCGCACTCTTTTCAGTGATGCCCAGCAACAGGTTAAGGGGCAAGAGGGAAGTTCCATCTGAACATGAGGAAAAAATTCTATACTTGTGAGGGTGGCAGAGCACTGGAAGAGGCTGCCCAGAGAGGTTGTGGAGTCTCCTTCTCTGGAGATACTCAAAACCCTCCTGGACACGTTCCTGTGTAATCGGCTGTAGGTGAACCTGCTTTGGCAGGGGGGCTGGACTCTCCAGAGGCACCTTCCAACTCAACCAGTCTGTGATTCTGTGACTCTGTGATGATTTTTCAATTTTACAAAACTTGTGTTAACCTTGAAAAGAGGGAAAAAACAAATTGCTCTTGTAAATAACTAGTAATCCACAAACGTAGCTGTGTAGAAATCCAGTTTATACAAATTGCTTTTTAAAGACACCCTTTTCACAGTGAAGACTGTTTGTATACAGCGGAACAGCACAGACTACTTCATGTATCTTCACAGATCACAATTGCTCATCTCATTACCAATTTTTTCGTTCTCTCATCTATCATGTCCTAGCTAAGGGTCCTAGCACTTAAAAGATTTTTTTCATAGAATTCAGTATCTTTTCTAATTTTAAGGATTTCTTCATTTTCCTCTTTATTTTACTTAATAAATATGTACACAATAGTTGCTTACGCTCTAAGCTACAGTTAAGTACTTCAGCAGACAAAGATTTTTTCTTTTCCACATGACAGTATAGTTTCTTATCAAGTGTAACTTCAGGAGCATCTAAAACTTGCCCCATACAATTACTTAGTAAATCCGCATGGTGAAAACACTCATACACACACACACACACTCCCCCAAATTAATCGTAAGGGAGTAAATTTTAGTATAGGTCCCCTGTTTCTTATTCTGCTTAGAAGCATGAATGCACGTGCATATGTAGCTAATGTCTGCTCCCCATTTCTTCCCTGTGGCCAGTGCCATTCTCTGCTAAGTGATTTTGCCTTTTGCTGAGGCTATGTAACATGTATAGAGAGTAATATAAACCCACGTCCTTAAAAAGATACCATGAGCCTGACAGGACATATTTTTTGTTTTGGTAGCTTGAATGGGGAAGTGGGAAGAAGAAGAAAGATTATCTAAGCAGCAGAATGCTCTTTTGCTACTTTCCAGAAGAAAAGTTATATTTTATATGGGTTCTGTATTCTTCAATTAGTTAATTTTAGTTTATATTTTAAACCAGCTTAAAATCTCTTTAAGGGTCAAAATTGAATCTAAGTTTTTTTGATTGACCATATTCATCTGTTGTTTGTATCCTAATTATCAATTTGTAAAAGAACTTATCCTCCCCTTTTTGTTTCGTGTTTAGTATTTCAGCAATTCAGAGCATGTTTAAAGTTTGGAGATAACATACCATTTTTTGCAATCCTGGTGGTATAAATTAAGACCCATTTTGTAAAACTCTTGCTCACTACATATGACACACAGGACAAATTATTTTCTCTTCTTGATACCGCATCCTCTTCCTACTGATCTCTTTAAAAACCTTGCTCCCTTCTAATGGGGTAATATAATTCTTGTACTATGAAGGATTTTCTCCCCATGCTAGTACCTGAAACTTCTCATTGAAAGCACAAGAACCTGAACTAAAAGTGGAGAGACTTTTCAGGGTGTACTTTGCCAGAGAAGAGGTCAGGCAAGGAGCAGGCAAACTGAAAAGCTTCATAATGAGTTTGAATGTGAAATCACATGTTTGAAAGACTTCAAAAAGAACATAGCTTTGTCACTTCCTTCACTTAATTTTTTTTATTCTAAGGATTCCTCTCAGAGTATACAAGACACTATGAAATAATAACTCAGAAAGGGACAAAACCTTGTAAAGTAATCCTTTCTAGCAAACTGAAATCAGCCTATTTGGGGAGGAAAATACAAAAACATAACAAAATCCCCCAAAACCTGCTTATTCCCAGGGGTCCAAGCTGGACCTTGCTCATACCATCTGTACACGTTGTTCTTGCACTGCCTGTTTTTGCAGAGGACCAACCTCCTCCACAGCCACTTACCTGCCCGCTCAGTCTCTTGGACGATGCTGCCAATGCAATGGCTGTGTAGCACTCACATGCACACTTTGCCCACCACCCACTCAGTCAAACAGCTGTCGTTCACCAAGGCAGCAAAATGTCCAATATGTCAATGCTCTAATGAAGGGTGAGAGATTGAGGACGGCAATTTCAGTAGCAGCATAAGAACAGGCATCCTGCTGTTATCTGCCTTTACAGGGAGAGCAAAGCACTCATTTGAAGTTTTGCTGTATGCTCATTCTTTTTTTTTTCCTCCTAAAATATAACAATTATTGAAAAAGTAGTCAAAGAAACAAATAAAGCTTGCCCTATACTATTCAGCAGTTGAAGAGGCCATTATGCAGTCAAACATACTCTCAGAAACCTCATGTTTCAGTTCCTAAAGGCTGAGTTTACTGTTTTGAATCCTGCATGACACGGGAACGACAGCTATGGCAGGGTAGTACCTAAAATCCATCGCTGTCTCTAACCACTATCAATTATATGCAGTCATTTTCAGAC
Organism: Cariama cristata; assembly: GCF_000690535.1. NCBI lineage: Eukaryota > Metazoa > Chordata > Aves > Cariamiformes > Cariamidae > Cariama > Cariama cristata. Next base: position 21,638 of record NW_009597481.1, read on the forward strand.
TTCCAACAAAACATATGTTGATGAATACAGCAGGATTTCACTCCTCCTCAACTTGCCAATAATAAATGCATTGCCTGAATTAATCATGCTCTTGTCAGGCATTGAAAAACCCAGTAGCTGTCAGTGAGCAAGGCCCCTGGAGTGCCAGAAACCATGTGCCACCTGAGCGTGCTCAGGCACTCGGAGCTCTCTTTGGCATCTGGCGTAAGGGATGACACATGGATAGCTGCCTGGAAATTTTCACGTTTCAAATCAATGTCTGTTCCAATAAAATGTTTTTGGGATTCCTCGGCTGGACTGTGCCAGAAGCAGGTGGCACCAGGCACTGTGAAGGAGAGGGCAGAAGCTGCACGGGTCCCCTGAGTTTACTGCACTGGAAGAAATCACTAACTGGGCACACCGGGTCTCCACATCATGCACCAGTCACAATGCAACCCAAGCGGAATTTTGCTAATTCTGTCCCACTTTGACAGCGACAAGAAATCAATAGCTATCTGTGCTGGTTTTGGCTGGGGTAGAGTTAATTTTCTTCACAGTAGCTGGTATGGGGTTATGTTTTGGATTTGTGCTGGAAACAGAGTTGATAATTCAGGGAAGTTTTAGTCACTGCTGAGCAGGGCTTACACAGAGTTAAGGTCTTTTCTGCTTCTCCCCCCACCCCACCAGGGAGGAGGCTGCAGGTGCACAAGGAGTTGGGAGGGGAAACAGCTGGGGCAGGTGACCCCAACTGACCAAAGGGATATTCCATACCATATGATGTCATGCTTAGCAATAAAAAGCTGGGGGAAGAAGAAGGAAGGGGGGACGTTCTCAGTGATGGTGCTTGTCTTCCCAAGTCACTGTTATGTGTGATGGAGCCTGCTCTCCTGGAGATGGCTGAACACCTGCCTGCCCATGGGAATTGGTGAATGAATGCATTGTTTTGCTTTGCTTGCGCGCATGGCTTTCGCTTTACCTGTTTAAATGTCTTAATCTCAACCCACAAGTTTTCTCACTTTTACTCTTCTGATTCTCTCCCTCATCACACTAGCAAGGGAGTGAGTAAGTGGCTGTGTGGGGCTTAGCTGCCAGCTGGGGTTAAACCACCACACTATCTACACGTAAATACTAAGTGCCTGGATGAAAAAATGGTAAAAATAATATAACAAAACATAAGGTAGCACATAGCATAACATAACATAATATCACTAATTACATACTCTGATTTCTGCCTCTACTGGTACACAATGATGCCACAAGACAGTACAAAGCACAACAGAGACAAAATACTTCAATTTGTTTTTTTTCCAAAAAACACTCTTAGAACAGCATGTGCAAAATGTTACTCAAGACAGGAGAGCTATAAATACCATATAGTAATATTTCCATTTACTAATGTTATTTGAACATATAGTTTTATCCAACATGCTATAATCTAATCAAGATTAAAATACTGAAGCTACATATGTCTCAGATTGGCTTCTGTAATTTAATTTTCTACTCTCCTAATTACCCAGTAAAGTAACTAGAAGTTAGATGCCATGATATTTCTTTAAAATAAATCAAATTATATTTAACATTTGTTTATGGTAATCACAATACAGTTTACTTTCCAAAGAAGCCAAAATAACCATTGGCAAGATTGGAACTACTTTATGACCTTAGTCCAATAAAGTCTGTGAAGCCTGAAATCAAATGTCAAAGCTGAATTTTTCTCTACAGTATGCATTTCCAAATGGCAGTTTCTCAAAGGGATTATTAATGTTTAAACCTTTCCAGCAAAAGGGCTCCCCAATTTACTCTTTAATGAGCCTGCTGATATTTCTGTAAAAAACTACACTGAACATTTCTGGCATGTCTTCAGAAATGGTATCATTCAGCTAGGAGACTATAGCTGCTTAATGCCTGTGTAGGACACAGCAGTTCAGCTTAATTGTAAGATGTTTCTGCAAAATCATTTAGTCCTACTGCTATTTAAATAAAACAGAACTCCCATAATTAAGAGTACTGAGGGCTCAGGAGTATGCTCCGTGAGGTTGTTGCTGTTCACTTACAATCTCAGGAAGTCATCTTGCAAACCCAACCTACTAGGAATATTGTTGAATGTTGTGATGAAAATCAATTTCAATTTTCTTGCACTGCTGTAGGGATTAATCCTTGTACCAAGTTCTGTCCATAAAAAACAGAGGAGGCACCAGGGAAAGTGATCTATTTAAACAGAAACATGGAAGTTTGTGCTGATTTGCTTTCTAGAAAATAGTGACTTTTAAAAAATGATGTTTTGGGTATCTGCATTATTTAAATTTTTATTTTAAATAATTTTTGGAATAGTCAACTTCCTCACTATCATTCCCCTAGGCATTTCAGTCTATTCTTCCTCTAACTATGTTAACAAATTGTGTTTAGAAAATAAAGAGGAGGAGGACAAGACCACTAGAGACTTTTTAAGACCAAAAGCTCTAAAAGATGATATAGCAATAGCATAAGGATGTTACCTTGCATCACCAGTTTATGAAACCACCTTGCTAATGGTTAGATAATTATTTGTGACAGCTGTAAAAAGCTGGGTATCAGGTTTGCTTCTTTTTTCCTTGGTGGCATCTGAGATGACAGAAGGTAACAGAGGACAGCCCAATGCACAGATTTTGAGTCTCGTTCTGGAAGAACGTGAGGCTCAGGTAACCCAGCATATAAAAAGTCTTTATAGGTCTTTAGCATATAAAAGATAGCAGGAGTTTCTGTGCAACTTAGTCTCAACATTAACTACCAAATTCATATGTCAGTAGGCCAAAGATAAAGTCTTTGTAGGCCAAAGATAATACCTTTGTGTGTCACCCTATTCTGAACTATTGCAGAGAGGGAATCAGCCCTAACAAAGTTTCAGGGAAGAAATATTTCGAAAAAAGATCTGTGGTGGTTTATCAGAAAGTACTAGGATTATCCATTTCCTGGAGACTCTAAAGATGCCAGAATGTTACTCAGATCGTTAAGCCAGTGACTTTCCTGACACGGCAGGAGCGCCCTTGGGAAACTAACTTGTGAGATGTGATACGAAGATGTGAATCCTGTCCACTATATACATATTCCCCTTCATCGAAGGTACTCTTGGGATGCAGTTACGCAATACAGTATACCTGCCATTGTCTAAATATGGCCTATGCAAACAGAGTTGCTAAATGTATTGCTCTTTAGAGATATATGACAACTGGAAAGATGCCACATACAAGTCTCAAAGACCACTCGCTGCCCTTCTAAAATGGTGTTTTAATAAATCCTTTATTCACATGTATAACTATCTGCGTTCTGATGCTGTTTCATAGTGTTGTTCAAGATATTAAAAAAAAAAAAAAAGGCTTTTTTTTTTCCACTTGTATCACACTGCAAATGATGGCACTGCAGAGAAAATGCAATGCAATCTGTGCAGAGAAGCAACAGCATCACAGATGAGATCCTGTACCCTTGCCTCACTCACAAGCAAAACATCTTTACTTGGTGTAAACAGGAAGACTCAAGCCTTCAGGGATATTAAAATATTCTTCTAAACAGTTGAGCCATAGAGATGATCTCAGGACACAGCTGCCAGTTCTGACATACTAGCTGTGTTGCAGCTTTGGCTTACCTCAAAGGCATCTCCCACCGAGATAAATGATGCTAACTGATGCCAGTAATACCATGGAGTCTTGCCAACAAAAACTAGAACCCACAGGCCAAAGGCAGTACTTGTCACACACCACCAGTCATTCACTACCAGTTTCTGTAACAACCTTCCCCTCTTCCATTTTTTTGATGCTTTACCTCTTTACTGCAGGCGACATAACTGTGCTACAAAGAATTCCTGTTATCACTTTTCCTTGGAATGTCAATGCATATTCTGGCAACACAAAAATACTCGTATGAAAGAACAGTTTCTTCCGCTTCCCATCCTCCATTTTCAGGGAGTCAGTTCCAAAGAAATGTCAGAGTTGCAACTACATCACTGCAGCAGAGAGTTAGAAATGCAAGACTGGCCCGCCTCAAGTGTCCATTAGAAGTTTTTGCAGAAATTATGAGTTCAGGTAGTAGACTTTTTGAAGGTGCTTACTAAATTTAAAGAAAAAAATAATCAGCTTCACTGACCTTTGTGTGCTCAGCTTTTGTACTAGCCGTAAGTACAGCACATTTGGTGACAGTTCGACCAAAGGCCAAGGTAGGCATTCTCAGACTTGCACAGATGACAGTTATTTAAAATGGCATATAGGAGCCTTATGAACGTAATAAATGTGACAGGTGAAATAACCTATAATTACTACGACCTTACGGTCAGTGTAGGCATGAGAAGGACTATTCATTAGTGCTCCAGTAAATGCAAACTGAATGCTATGCTCATTGACTGGCAGTTGATTACACCTAATTACACAATCCACTAAACTGTACTGACACTGATGAACGAGATGCTGAGAAGCACAAGTTTAGTTTCTGTGATGCCATTTGCCACTGCATGCCTACATCTTCCTTCTTTTCCAATGCCTATCCCAAATAACTGTCTATGACATGACACCTAAACTCAGCATTTCTCTTTTCCAGAGCCTGAGGCTTCATTAAATTATTTTGACAGACTACACAGCTATGGTAAACTATGAAGTACGTAAGATGCAGGCCCACTTTTCATTGAGTAAGCTATTTCTCTTCACATTAGGTACCAAGATTCACTTCCGGTTTTCCTTTGCTGACTTAGTAAGATATGTGGTTTGGGACAAAAAGAACATACCCCCTCCTTTTACACCACCTGTTCAACAGTATTGTCCACTGAGAATAACACACCACGATCACATCCTGCACCACTGTCCAATATTAAAGGCATTTTTCCCCCCTTTGTGGGCTGTAAGACTCATCTCCCTCTTGCCTCCCTGGAACAGAAAAAACTTGAGTGACTTGTTGCAGGAAGGGAGGCGGGGAGAAAAAAGAATTTGCGTTTTTTCTCTGTAACATATTATAGTTCGTAATGATCAATCAATCTACAAATCACAGACATATACTAGTGGATATCATCCCCCTTCATCATTTATGTTTGCCACCATACTGCAGTAGCAATTATAAGCCTGTGCTTCTGGATTAAAAAAACATATTAAGCTTTTACCTAACCACATAAAGTATAAATAATTCTACCGAATCACCATGTATAATTAATACACGTTCAAGTACAATGATTCACAATATGCACTGCTGTGAATATTAGTGTGAATGTCTTTCAGTTTTACCATAAAAATTTAATTCAAAATATTCACTTATCATGAAGGCAAATGAGTTCCATGTAGGCTTGGTATCACAAAGCATTCAATTGCGCTGAATTTGGCCTGTTTTTGCTGAAACCAGCGTGAATTTTACTTTATTCTTCCTCTATGTACAAGTGAAGTGAAGGAAAGGTGAAGGGAGGAGAAAGGAAACAGTGAAGTCAGGTGTGTGCAAACAGCTTTATTTCTTTATTTAGAAACAGAAAAAATAGAAAACCTTCTGTCACAGGGTATTTAAGGGTGCTTTTTGCTGTGCATGCCAGGAAGACATAAGCCCATAATACAGTGGCAAGACTCTGGTGCTGCTGACCGCAAAGCTGAATTAATAATTAGCAAATTTTCTCTCTCATGGACTGTTCATCAGTCTTTCCTGGCAAAAATCCTTTTTTTGTTTACTGGTAACTTCTTCTGTCTGAAGGTTTTCTACAATGCTATACATTTCCCTGATTCAAATTATTTTATAGGCTTACAAGTTACTGGTGAAATAGTTTTTGATATTTGAACATCAGCTGCCTCATTTGCAGGTTTTAGAATTTATTCTAATGAAACTACTGCCTTCAGTGGTGATAATACATATGGGACATGAATTCAGTTTAGATTTAACTTCTGTTTGCCTGAGCTATCACAGGGGCTTCATGGAGTTTTGGTTCAGGTTGGTAACACTGCTGTTCCTTCTATGGCTTAGACTCTTCAGTGACCTCCTTCTATAACCTGAACAGCAGTTAATTCAGCTGGGGGAAATCTGCTTCTAAGATGTGTAATTCCTAAGTAATGAAACCAGGAATCCTTACCTAACAAGGAAAAAGAGGCAAAGGCATATTCAGAAAGGATGAACACAGTTCAGTTTCAAATCAAACCAAATGAAAACAGAAAATTCTGAGCTCATTACTTTAAAATTTTCTATCTCTTGAATGTTATTGTTATTTTGAACTCTGCAGTCAGGATTGAAAACAAAAAGTCTTAATTACCAATTTTTTTCTTTTCAGCTATATATTCTGACATTTTGCCTAGCCTTAGTGTAAATTTTAATAATTAACAAAAATATTTCACAGTAAAATATTAGTAGAGGCTGAAAATACAATGTAAAAGATAAGTTATTACATCACAATGTAATCTTAATGATTGCTATTCTATATAATCAATCTGAACATAAGAAAGCTGGGTATTTAATTGTACTTTGCAGACTCTGCCATTACTTTTTTTTTTAGAAGTGGTGATTAAATAATTGCTTCTGTAGTTAGAAACTGCACATTTTAAAACCAGGATGAGTAAGTTATATAAAGCCTAGTAATAAATTGAGTATCTTAATTAGTTAATACATACACGGCACTGTGTTTCTCAGGATGACAGGAAAACCAAATATTAACAGATCCAGAATTACTTTGAGATGTCACCTAGAATCAGGGTTCATGGTTTGCCCTCTGTGAAAAAGGTCAGTTTGAGAACTGGTGATACAAGCGCTCCAAGGCACAGCTAAATTTTCTCCAGTTTGCACTAAATGGTAACCAGAGTTCTAGATAGAAGACAAAGAATTGCATTAATTGTTTATAAGGCACAGATCCACACTTAGAGAATCAAGTAGTGATTCTCCTGTGGAATCTCTGATACATGATTATACTTTGGGTCTATGAATGCCTGAGCAAGTGACTATAAATTTTATCTATTGAAATGAAATATTTTAACCAAAAGCATTTTGCTTGCCATCCTACACAAAAAAATTCTAAAATCAGCCCTCAGAAGTGCATGGTTAAAAACTCATTCATGTGCTACAGAATATTCAATCCATTCTAACCTACCTCTTACCAAGACTATGAGCTGAAGACAGTGAGAATTCAGAGCTAATAGAAAAATAGAAACAATAGCATGAAAACCATGAAGGAAAGAAACAACTTCTGGTTTAAACTGCAAGTTTAACTGCTGGGTTAGCTCACAGGTAAAAAGGTAAGCAAAGATAAATGACCCATGTTTTCTAAACATAACCAGGAAACTGCAGTCTTCCAGATACCTATTTCTGCATGTTAACTTCTTCTCAGTCACTGACCAGAGAACAGAGAATCATAAGGAAATAAATAGTGCAAACTGGGACAGTATGCCTGAGCTCAGTAACGTATTTTCTTTACAACTGCCTGCTGAAACAGAAACTCTGCAGTTGGCGAGAGGCTGGTCTAAGTTCTTTGCTGCTGCAGGTCAGCGTGCAACTTCAGGAATATAGATCTATACAGATAGATTTATGAAGGAGAGCAATCTTAGTGGTTACTATTCCATCAGACTGAGACTCAGCACTCTGGAGTCTAAAGGGATTGAGAACATTGCAGCAAGAAAGAAACCTTATTTCATCATCTGGAGTAGATGTGAAAACAATGAAACCAAATACATTCTGACAGAATGTTCTTTTATATTTCCTTTCAGCTCTCCTTTCACAAACGGAAGTAAATATCACACCGTTGGCCATACTATTACTCTTAGATTTCTCTACTCTGCCCATCTAGTTCATTGACTTACATTTCCAATTTCTCAAAATTCACCTAAGCAATAAAGTTGATGATTGGACCAAGTTGTCCTTGATATCCTAGAGAAAACACTGTGCAGGCTAAAAAATACTTCAGCCATATGTGGGTCAAAATTTATTTAAAGTGTATTTTTTTTAAAATCTGAAAACTATGCAGCATATTCTAAGTTACCCTTTTAAAATTTACAAGTCACGTAGGTTGTACACAGGTATAACTTAACAAACTGCTATTTAAAAACATCTGGTAGAGAATTGTGCTGTTATTACAAATAAGACACTGAGAATGGCTAAATCTGAGTATCAGTAAATCAGTGATTCATCTATCATTGCCCTGGAGTATATCATATGCTCCTGAGAAGAATGGTAAACGTTGACTAATGTGATAGAATTATAGAATCAGAGAATCATAGAATCATTATGGCTGGAAGAGACCTCAAAGATCATCAAGTCCAACCGTATACCTGATGCCACCATGCCCACTAAACCATGTCTTGAAGTACCACATCTAAACGTTTTTTGAATACCTCCAGGGACGATGACTTCACCACCTCCCTGGGGAGCCTGTTCCAATGCCTAACAACTCTAACAGTGAAGAAGTTCCTTCTAATGTCGAGCCTGAACCTCCCCTGGGGCAACTTGAGACCATTTCCTCTCGTCCTATCGCCAATTACTGGGGAGAAGAGCCCAACCCCCACCTCACTACAACCTCCTTTCAGGTAGTTGTAGAGGGCGACCAGCTCTCCCCTCAGCCTCCTCTTCTCCAGACTATGATAAACACCATATCAAATGAACGCCTTATTAGAAGCAGAAAGCATTACAAAAATTACAATGTAGTCTACTTTGTGGATATTTTTCTGAGGAATTGACAGCTAAGAAATGGTCATCTGTTTTCAGGATCATGTACTTCCACAGGTTGATGTAAAATGGATAGGGTGCTGAAATACAGTTCTAACGTCCTGCTAAATCTGGCACACACATTTCACATTTTCTAGATATGGCAGTCAAATGATTTATTAATATTTACGGGAGTGAACTGTACATTTATTTCTTGTATTCACTTATATGTCAGGTACTCATCTGCGCAAGTTCTTCCTTCTGTAACAGTTGCAACCTTTAACTTGAAAATCAACTCAAAACCTACAGCTGACAGATCCAAACGAGTACACTGTTCAGTTAAATCTCCTTTTAGGACATATAGGGTGGTTTTATCTCAACTTCTTAAAAGAAGTAGTCAGGAAGAATAAAAAACTTGCATAATGACATAAAGAAAAGATCTGAATACAGAAAACTGGCTGTAACATTTCTGATGTAGGCTTTTCGACCTACTTAAGAATTCAGGGATCTGGCTCTTACTAGCCTCAGTTATGCACATGTACAGTCATAAGTGTAACAGGCTTCAAGATCACATGATGGAAGTCCATATATTTTACAATACTAATGGTTTATTCTCTAGTATGAATTAATGACATAGGTAAACAATCATGACAGTAACCACTATGGACACTCCTGATGATTTTAGTCCATATTCCATAATATACAGTGACAAGGGCCTGGACAAAATTAACAGTGAGAACACCTGAGAGGCAGATAATGAAAGAACATAAATCAGCTTGGAAAGTCTCATCAAGAGGCTCTACAAGTTCAGCTGCTTGGGACATTTATATTCAACTGAGTAATGGTGGGGGGCAAGGTGGGGAGCAGCAGCGCCCTGCAAAGAACAATTAACACTAGCAAACTTAGCTAAGAAGCCTTCACAGTGCTTGAGTCAGTAGTAGGAAAAATCTGTTGCAAAAACTGAGCCCCATGTTTATATCAGTTACATACAGAATGCAGCCTCCACGCATGATCTTGTAACTGATTTTGAAAGTAGAGGCTTATACTGCAGACAGTAGAGGAGTTTCACATACAAAAAATATCCACTGTTAGTAAACTACTCATGTCTGAGTATGACTTGATCACACCTCAATATTAGAGACTAAATTGACATTACATTAATGAGTCAATCCTATCATTAACACAAGAGTGGAAAGAAGAATGCCTAAATCTTCCTTGCATGCAAGCTTCAGTATTACTGTTTGGTTTAATGTAAATACTATGCATTTAGCTTCCTTATCAATTTGCAAAAATGTTAAGGAAAATAATTTTTAGGAGGACTGAGGTGACATTCTTAGTGCAACATATAACCATGGGGCATCATCCCATGAATAAATGTAGTCCATGCATTCAGAATACGTTTGTATGCATACAGTAAGACAGATCAACAAAATACATGTGACATGAGGTTCGTAGTAGCACACTGACATTTCTCCCATGGCAAAATAACTGGAATGAGAGATTCTTCAGATGAGATGAAAGTAAATCTTGACATTGTTTTACCTTCTGAGTTCTGCAGATAACTTCTGTAACAACAGTGATTTAATCGATGAGTGCTTTAGAACCTGCTATCTACAATTTCCAATATCCTGACATGTAAAAAATATTCCTATAAGGAGACTGGAAGCCTTTGCTTTAATAACAGGAATCCTTAGTAATTTTAAAAGGTCAAAATTATACAAGTACAGTATCCTAGGGACATATGCTTGTGGTTTTCAGCCTTTAAAAGCATTTGTGTTGACCTCTCAAATGGGAGTAAAAATTTAACACCTTTTTCACAATATTCCAACACCCTTTTGTTTAATGTATCTGCTTTTCCATAAGGCAGCAATTTCCTCTCCTTCCAATTTTTGGTGTGATCTTAAAAACATGAGATTATCAAGGTTTATTTTGTTAAATAGATTGTAGATGAGACATAGTGGATTTTAGAGTATGAAATGCAAAGGAAATGGGAACTTATAGATAGATAAGAAGAACACAAGTTAGATAACCAAATCACTTCCATCAATTTTCAATTTATTAAAATCGATTTCTGTAATTTAAAAAAAAAATAATCTCATCACTAAACATCTTTTGATAGAAAGTCCTAGCAAAGAAAGACTTTTAATATACTAAGCAGTAGACATGTATTTTGATATATCTCTAGTGTGTTCCACACCTACGTAAGACTTTCTAATCAGCAGTCACTATCAAGCATTGTATATATACATATATACCCACTCAGGCTTGCCCATGACAAGCTATGGGACGACATGTCAGGGTTAGAGGCACAGGGTACTACTGAGGGCCCTCAATCTGTTGCTCCAAGACTTGCTGGGTAAACTGGAGCACACTTGAAGTCTTACAGATATGAGTCAGAGGCTCCTGAGTTAATAGGAGTCAACAGGGAACACTGGTGAAATACCTGAAAGGAATTAAGGTGTGTTCCTCTAAAAAGGTGACACAGCTGACAGTCCAGTTGAAGTGCCTCTACAACAATGCACGCAGCATGGGCAACCAATAGGAGGAGCTGGATGCCACCATGCTGCCAGAAAGCTACGATCTAGTTATCATTACTGAAACTTGGTGGGACAAATTCCATGACTGGAGTGTGGCTATCCATGGCTACAGGTGGTTCAGAAGGGATAGGTGAGGAAGGAGGGGTGGCCCTCTACGTCATGAAATGGATAGATTGTGAAGAGTTGTCTCTGAAAAACAGCCATGGGCAGGCTGAAAGCTTATGGGTAAGAAGTAGAGACTGAGGCAACAAAGGGAACCTTGTGGCTGGTGTTTACTACAGGTTGCCTGATCAAGGGCAGCCTATTGACGAAGCCTTCTTACTCCAGCTACAGGAGGCATTGCACTTGCAGGCTGTCATCCTGTGGGGGGACTTCAAACACCCCAACATCTGCTGGAAAAGTAGCATGGTGACCTGCAGGCACTCCAGGAGTGCATTGAGGATAACTTCTCAAGCCAGGTAATAGACAGCCCTACCAAAGGGGATGTGATACTGGACCTGTTGGTCACCAACACAAGTGAGCTAATCAGAGATGTAAGATTGGAGGCAGCCTGGGCTGCAGTGATCATGCACTGGTGGAGTTCACAGTACTGAGGGATATGGGACAGGAAAAGAGTAAAATCAAGACCCTAAACTTTAGGAAAGCAAACTTGCAGCTAGTCAATGGGACCCCTTGGGAAACTGCCCTCAGGGACAAGGGAGCAGAACAGAGCTGGCAGATCTTTAAGGAGGCTTTCCATAGAGCACAAGAGCTCTTGATCCTCAGGTCTAAGAAATCAGGAAAGGACAGCCAGAGACCAGTACGGACGAGTCAAGGCTTGCTGTTCAAACTAAAGGGCAAGAAGGAAATGCACAGGCAGTGGAAGAAAGGACAGGTATCCTGAGAAGAGTATAGGGATGAGCTCAGCTGTGTAGGGATGGGGTCAAGAAAGCCAAGGTTCATCTGGAGCTGAACTTCTCAAGGGACATAAAGAATAACAAGAAGGACTTCTATAGGTATGTCAGCCACAAAAGGAAGGTCAAAGAAAGTGTACCACCCTGATGAATATGACTGGCAAACTGCTAACAACATGTGAGGAGAAGGCTGAGGTAATCAACAACTCTTTTGCCTCAGTCTTCACTGGTAGTCTCTCTTCCCTTACCTCTCAAGTGAAGGGACTGCAAAGCAGGGACTGGGGGAGCAAAGTCCCTCCCACTGTAAGAGAAGATCAGGTTCAGATCACCTGAGAAACCTGAACATACATAAGTCTATGGGACCCCATGAGATGCCTCCCAGAGTCTTGAGGGAAATGGCTGATGCAGTTGCCAAGCCATTCTCCATGATACTTGTCAGGCATGTCACGTCATGGTAGTCAGGTCAAGTCCCCAGAGACTAGATAAAGGGAAACATTGCACCCATTTTTAAAAAGACCAGAAAGGAGGACCCTGGGAACTACCAACCTTTCCGCCTCACCTCTATGCCTGGGAAGATCACGGAGCAGATTCTCCTAGAAGTTATGTTAAGGTACATGGAGGACAGGGAGGTGATTCGAGACAGCTAGCATGGCTTCATCAAGGGCAAATCATGCCTGACTAATCCAATGGTGTGCTATGATGGTGTGACTACCTCAGTGGACAAGGAAAGAGCTATGGATGTCATCTATCTGGACTTCTGTAAGGCCTTTGACATGGTCCCCCACAACACCCTTCTTTCTAAGCTGCAGAGATAATTTGATGGGTGGACTGTTCGGCGGATAAGGAATTGGCTGGATGGTTGCATCCAGAGAGCAGTGGTCAACAGCTCAAAGTCTAAATGGAGATCACTGATGAGTGGTGTCCTTCAGGGGACCAATACTGTTTACTATCTTCATCAATGACATAGTGGGATTGAGTGCACCCTCAGCAAATTTGCAGATGACACCAAGCTGAGTCATGCGGTTGACATCTGGAGGAAAGGGATGTCATTCAGCGAGACCTGGACAAGCTTGAGAAGTGGGCCCATGTGAACCTCATGAGGTTCAACAAGGTCAAGTGCAAGGTCTGGCACCTGGGTCAGGGCAACCCCCAGTATCAAAACAGACTGGAGGATGAAGGGATTGAGAGTGGCCCAGAGGAGAAGGACTTGGGGGTACTGGTGGATGAAAAGCTGGACATGAGCTGGCAATGTGTGCTCGCAGCCCAGAAAGCCAACTGTATCCTGGGCTGCATCAAAAGAAGCGTGACCAGCAGGTCAAGGTAAGTGATTCTGTCCCTCTACTCCACTCTGGTAAGACCCCACCTGCAGTACTGCCTTCAGCTCTGGGGACCTCACTACAGGCAAGACATGGACCTGTTAGAGTGCATCCAGAGGAGGGTCACAAAGACGATCAGAGGGCTGGAGCACCTCTCCTATGAGTACAGGCTGACAGAGTTGGGGTTGTTCAGCCTGGAGAACAGAAGGCTCCAAGGAGACCTTATTGCGGCCCTTCAATACTTAAGTATTAGACAAAGAATCGGGGGAAAGCAAGAGAGAAACCTGCCGTCCAGTTCATTTGCAGATAATGAGACAACTTGAATGGCTGTAAATTATTACAGGGGCCCCTTTGTGCCATTTAATGCATGGAGTAGGGACTTGGGAACGCTGGCACAGCTTGCTAGCAGGAAGGCATCCTAATTGACAACTTTTACAAATACCAAGCAAAAAATCTGGAGGAAAGGTGAAAGATGCAGAAAACTATAATCCAGAAAGCAGTTTTCTTGGAGGACTGAAAGTGATACTCCAGCTGTAAATTTACTTTGGATATATTTTTATTCATCACCATTAACAGTCATAAGCAGAATTATTTAAGTAAATGAGATTAGCTCAGGTAATACAGTGCTTGTACTTTACAGGTATACATTACTGAAGGACTGGGGACTGAGAATGGACACATCACCCTGGTAACAAAGACATCCACCAAAGTTACTAAAAAGATAACTGGTTTGAGAGCTGAGAAGGATTAACATGTCAAGAGCCAGGCAACAAGACAATAAAACTAGAACCCATCTGCTTGAAAAGTTAGGTTGAGATGGTTTGCTGAAACTGGGCCTTGTTGTCCACTGTGTGAACAGTGATGAACAAATATTGTAACTGTAATCAGAGTTTTGGACAGATAAATTACAAACAACTCAAAAGACAGTCATATCCAGAAGGTTTGTGGTGTCATCTAGTGCTCATTGAAATCATGGCATCATTAATCATTAACACTCTGAAAAAAATAATCTTCTATTTCTTACTTCCACACTGAAGAGATAAGAGGGCAAATCCTAGGCAAAGTAAGAAGTCTGCGTCTTTGATATGCATCTCAGAAAACCATGGAGCTGGCTTGAACCACATGCTGAGAGACTGATTTTGGAACCGGCAACCTGGAAGCCCTGCTTATGCTTTTCACTCTTAAAATCAAACAGAGCAAATGCAAATGCTGCAATGCAAATAATGCAAGTATATGTACAAAAGATCTCAGTAAATTTCTAGAAAAAAGATTATTTTTAATTGCAAGATTAAATGCCTGTAGAAAAGGAAGTGAAATGGAACACTGATTTTAACACAGAGGAAAGGAATTCATACTAAAAACATTTGTTCAAAATTAAATGACACACAAAGTACTCTCTTTGAAATTTCACAAAGCTCTATAAAAATCCTCCCTACACCCGTAAAATATTTTTCTTTGAGATTACAAAGAAAGGAATTACCTGTATGTTAAGTATTTCTTAAATGAACAGAATTAATACAACACAAAACAGCTTTAAAGACAGTTTTCCCAGATACTCTGCTTTGCATGCTGAGACTATTTCAAAAGTATCAAACTTATTTCCACTGTTCCATACAATATTTCTACACAACCTAGGGAAATAAACATGCTGATAGTCAACAACATGTCAATTTTTTGCTATCTACTGTAAACTATAGTAATCCTTTACTGGGCTTCTGATATTCAAAAGTGAAAAAGAAAAATGTTCAAATGAAATGCACACTTTTTTCTTTCTCCTTAAGATACGGTATTATAACTGGAACTGAGTATCCTGTTATGAGAAACATACCACAGCCACACAGTGGACAAAGGAACGATACCAAAAATTCACTTATGAAATAATGTATGGTGTGGAATAAAATTTTAATCACTAACAAACAATAACCCAATAATATGCATACAACGTTACAGAAATGAAAAATACTGCAAAATGAATTCTCAGTGTGCTTCCTGGCAGTCACACCAGAACCATCTATCACAGAGGTACTTCCCATTATAATTTCACCTTTCCATTTATTCATCTAACTTCCCAGGGGCAAACTTCTTCTCTCCTTACTGTTGAACACATTTTTTTGGTAACCTCTCTTCAGAGAAAGAATGTATCAAATCCTTCTTATAAATAAGAGGATTTTTAACATTCAGTGTATTTCAGTAAATCTTGAATTGTCATCAAATGTTGACGTTGATGGGTAGATCTACAAGACAAAAACCTAATTTCTCCCTTTTTGCTCATGATCAGATCCAAAGAGAGTACAGGGATGGATGCACAGGTACAACAAGACCAGTGAGGCTAGGGTGCTGCAGGCCAATGAAGGTGCTGACACCCCCCCACACCTCCTCCAAACACCAGAGCAACCAGCCCTGGTCTCACAGAGCCTTTGAGAATGGTTTTGTCAAATGACTGTGTTTGCACTCATCACTATATAAGGAATATTTTTTAAATCCACATGTTTCCAGATGAAACTAAATGCACTGAGGCTGCCTTTCACTTGCTAAACCTGGCGTGGCTTTCAGTCAACCCTGCCATACAGATCAGACCCAGAGATTTCCTTGTCGTTCTCAGTCATCTCCCCTCTACCACAGCTTCATCCAAGCCTCATCAATCACTCTGATGCTTTGTTTTAAACCAACCAAACAATAAGTCTAAAATTGTGTTCTAATTTGATAATGTTCCGATGGTTGTATGGTTTTGTGGAAAGTTTTTGCGTTTTCCTATGCAGAGAAACCTGAACAACAAAACAACTATATCAGTTCAAACTTCTTATCTATAACGCTATTGTATATAAACTTACTTTTTTAAAAAGCAAAATGTGTAACTCTCTTACAATATATTTGCCTGAGTTTCTCAGTCATTTTCCAGGCCATACCGCTGAGAAAATGGAGAGAACAGAACAGAACCCTGGGCTTGATCAGAATTGAACCTTTCATTAAAAATAATTCTTCGTGAAAAACAATTGACCATTAAAGGAACATTCTGAGAAAAAATGTTGATTGCTGTGGTTCCCCACAATGGAGAACACCATCAAACTCAAGGGAGTAAATTCTACTTTAACTCCAGCGGTGTATACTTGATAGACTCAGCAGGCTTGTATAAATTAGATAGTAAATTAGATGTATATCTTTCAATTATGGTTAAGAGGCAACAATCTAAGACTCAAAAATGGCTTAAACCACTTAATCTAAATCCTCATACTACACTGTTTTTAAGCTTCTTATTTGGAAGAAAGACTGCAAGGCCACTGTGAACTACATTAAAAAAAAAAAAAACAAACAAACAACAAAACACCAAAAAAAACCCAGCACAAAAAAACAACCTCCCAAACCCTACATCTTAAAAACAAAACAAAATACTAATGAGCAGGCACGAATATGGACGCAGCCTGGAGCACTGAAGAAATAATTGGAAGTGGGTGGGTGTCTTTACATCATTGCCTCACCTTCTTCTGCACTGCTGCCACTGCCTCCAGCAGCTCCAGTTCATCTTGCTATTGAAGGCAGCAATACTGGGACTGAGACGGGGATTTCTCATTTTTGATCTTACTTTGCTTTCCTGCTGTGTCCTCTAAACTCACATACTTGTTACTTGTTAACTCAGAAATACACTTCTCCTCTTGAAACCTCTGTGTCTGTGAGCACATGCGCATAGCACATTATTTTTTAAAAATGAGTTAATTCATTGGTTTAATTCATTGTCGTTATCTGTTATACAGGGCTAGGAAGAATTTGCCTCCTAAACAAAACACAAGCAATTCAAAGTATTAAATGAAATCACAGCACTGTGTCCAGTTATCTGTATTATGCCACTCAATATTAATAAATGTACATGTTTGTTTAATACATGGGCCAAAGAAAACACTAAAGGTGGGAAAATAGAGAAAAATATTTGATGAATACATCTCTTCTTCCCCTCCATTTACATTACAAGCTTGGTGGCTCCAGTTTATGTTTTCCTATTAATAAAATTTCCAAATCCATATTAAGATACTTGTAAGATTAATTTTTTCCCCCTGAATATGATGGAAATGGACATACCATAAATCACCATCACATCCTCTTCTGAGAGCAAGGAATCGCTCAGAGAAGAAAAAAACAACAACAAAAAAAACACCTCAATTTTTTAATTTCCTTATTTACTGATACTCTGCAATGTTTAATACTGTTTAAACCTGTGACAACCAGGACATCAGAGCCATGACACTGAAAAAGGAAAGAGGCTGTTTTTTCTTGGAATGGCACAAAATGTGAAGGTTTGTTTGCAAGCACAGCAGGAGCAAGTGATATTCAAAAACTGAATCCGACTTTGAAGGACAGGTACTTTCTGCGACTTCCCAACTCAGTGAGAGCTGGCGGTCAGGAACAGCTGCTCTGCTTGGAAATAAATCTTGCCTCTGGCGGAGGTAGGATCTTGGGCTCCCATCTCTTACTGAAAGAACGTCCAAAACTTCCTGTAAACTAGGCATAACAGAAGAGTTGTGATTTAGGACCCAAGAGCTCCAAATTTTTGACAAACAGGGTAGATCACTAAGCCAATTGTCAAGATGTGTCAAGCATCAGCTTCTGATCAAACCTCTTCCATTTGAAATGCTTACAGGAACTTGGTGGGATGGACAACACAGGATCGACTCCTTCTCTTTAGGGGCTGGAATGCCTTTATACAGAATATCCTAAGGGTCTCATAATATTTTATGTTTGTAGTGACTCACAAATCCTGCACACTATTTTACCTTCATGTAGTGAACCAGCAGACCAAGTAGGGTGAATATTTTCAAACCTGGACTTCTCAAGTATGTCTGTATTGCCACGATGCATGAACTGGCATGAAAAAGTATGACTGCACACCTTTGCCATCAGCAACTGAGATGAGAAGTATGCAATGAGGCTGCAAATTAATAGAAATTTACATAATTAAATACTTAAATGCTGAAATGCTCCATGATTTAAATGAAGGTAAAATAAATAGTTATGCCATGATTAAATTGATCTGTATTTTAAAACTTGAAAATAACAGGAGACTCAATTAATATGGCTGTAGCTCATCAGGAACATTTGCCAAAGGAAAATAATTCTGTAAATGTATTTTCTGTAATGAAACAAAATTTTAGCCATTTGAAAAAATTCAGCAGAGAGGCTGCAGCTGACCGTATTACCTAACAAAAACATAAGCTAGAGAAGAAAAAAGACTTTACTACATCCCCCTAGGAAATGAACTTGCAACCTGATAGTCATAAGGGAGACATGTCAGTTAATTAAATCACACAATTGGCAAATACATGGGTTAATTTGTGGGAACATACAAATCCTCATTCTGAAAGCTAATTTGCTTCATAAGCAACCATGTGAAAGATAAGGCGATCATTTTGTGGCTGTTATATAAACAGACATTATATTCTAACCCAGAGCACCTGCTAATCAATTACACAGTCTAGCAATATAAAGTTTCTCTCCAATAAAATTCTTTTTAGTATTTTTTTAATAGAAGTATCTGAGAAGGAAGGAAAACTTAGAAGCACAACCTTTACCATAGAAGAGACTGGCCAAAACTGATCTGGTATACTCTTACTATAGATTTCCAGGAACAATTTTGTCTGAATTACAAATTACTGACCTGTAGTACCACAGGTTTTTCCCATTACAATAACAGATCTTTAGTAAGCAACTAAGTCACTAGGCTTGTTTATATCACATAGAACTAATGGTTATAGCAGCAAATAACATCAAACAAGATTAGCCAGTAAAAGCAAAGAATTAATTTTTCTTTCATTTCTTGAAAACAATAATACCTTTAACAATTAAAATGTTGCTAAGAATTTGAGTAATTAGGCTGCATGAGGCCTTTTAAGTCTATTTGAACAAAAAAATGCAAGACTCCTTTTTGATTTGATAACCTCTATTTTCTCACACAAATGTCTTCCATGATATACTTCTTATGATACAACTAAGCACTTCTCCCAACACTTTCCATTTCTTATCATATTTCTTAATCTTTCTTTTTCCTTTTTTTTTTTTTTTTTGAAAATAGCAATATGAACAGATCTAGAAAAATCATGGCCTAGTAATGTAAATCAGTATTTTCAGATTTTTAATGCCATTGGAAATTCTTGGAGATTTCTGCAGGACTCATCTTGCTTGTACTACTCAGTGTCTTGATTATAACCAACTACCTCCACAGCTAGTCAGATGATGGTTAGTCGTTGAGTTAAAAGGCACTGTAGCAGATTGTTTTCTTCTGTATGTTGGAAACACAACAGAGAAGAAAAGTTCCCAGCAGAGAACAACTCTCTGTGTTTGTTTACATATTTATTCACATATTTACAACGATCTTGTGTGTTCATGCAGAACAGGCACAGTCTATGTACAGTCTTTTTTTATCTCTAATCACGAGATGAAACAAACGAGGATTTTGAACAGCTGCATATTTCATAAATATCTAAAAGGACAGAATGAGTGTATATTTTATATAGGTTTCTGTAGGAGATTTCTGTGTATGGATTCCTTCCTGCAAAAAGTGCAATTTAGAAAAATAGATATTCATCTGCTTTTGGCAGACAGAGTGCTGTAGAAAAAGGTAGGACAATCTATCATTATGTTTAGATGCAGATACTTGACAAATCCTTCTACCTTTATAATTACAAAGATCCACCCTGTATTTTCATGGGCCTTCATTAACACCTTCCCAGTTTTCAGGTGCATAGAAAGGAAACACATACTCTAACTCAGCAGCCCTATGGGCATCCATTCCCACTTTCTCCTTCTTAGCAGGAGAACAGATGCCATTTCCTGC
>NW_009597481.1:41826-44235 GCF_000690535.1 Cariama cristata
AAGCTGTTTCATTCTACAGAAAAGGGAAACACTGAATGCAATGCAGTCAGTCAAAGGAAAGAAAACAATGCCATCTGAGATTGGAAACAAAGAAGGGAGTTTAATTTCCCGTTTGTGCTCCAAAGACTGTGTAAGTCCTCTCTGTAAAATGTACAAGTAATCTTCAGGGCTGTGAAACTTCTCACATTCCTTTGGTCCTCTTTGAATCTTTCAGCCCCTCAGTTTGACAACCAGAAAGTATGATGGGTAAGGAACAGGCCTGGGAAATAGGAATATGCAGAATAAGGATTCAGATCCTGGTGCACATTCTGAATAAAAAGAGAAGACGTGGATGGTTGCAGCTATAGCGACTTCAGAAAACCGGGGCATTTTTTGTAGACTCTGAGGCAGAATACATGCCTGAGGCAACTGTAGGCATCCATAAAGGCTGAGGCCTTAAAGAAACTTCACTCTGAGAAACTGAGGTGCCCACAGAGGTAAGACATGCCTAGAATTAGGCAGCCATTGGACAAGAGGTTTGGAAATCACAGTTTTAGACTGAGGTGACTGAACTGTACACAAGTTTCCATTTAACATGAGCCTCTCTTTAGATCTGAGCCATATCTGTTAGCTTTTTAAGAAAACACTACTATGAAAGAGATGGCAAAGACAAAGGTAATACTTTTTTCAGCCCAGCTATATGGAGAGTATGACCAAAAAAAATTTCCTTCTTTTTGTTTTCTTCCAAAATAATAAAGAAGTATAGGTAATATCCTTTTGGAGCACATTAATTCTCCTGTGGGATTTTGGTCTGCAGAAAGCATTCTTTAAAATGTATCAGCAAAGAACTATGAACTGCATTTAAGGTCATTACTCTACTTAATTATTTTTTTCTTTGGCATTTCAGAGACTCCATAAAGCTAAGGGCAAAAAATATGTTTCATTAAAAATGTTATAAAAAGTAAAATTGCACAGGAGGATGCAGCAGACCAAAAGCATATTAAAGAAAGTAAGTTCTTTACAACCAGCTAAAGTTCAGCTAAGGCAATGCCTCTGGCATAGCCTGCGCAAAGGATTCCGTGTACCAGCTGCAACTGCAGCAGAGAGGAAGGCAGCTCAATCCTTCTTCATTTTATATTAAGAAATTGGACCCCAGGGGATCGCCTGACCCAATGTCTAGTCCTTTGCTGAGGTGTACTTACCTCCAATATAATTATTTTCATGAGGATGAAGTTTCTTCTTAAAGGTAGTCAGGCCTTTTTGTCTGCATTACCCTACCAAAGGCAACCAGAACTACAGGGACAGTGCTGCATGGTCCAGTTGTCATACACAACATGCCGGAGTCATGAAACTCACCGCATATGTACTCTGGAGTCTGCTACAACATATATCTTTCATGGACATCAGAACGAACATGTGTTACCTTGTGCTGGTCTTGGGATGCAAGGGGGCATCTCAGTGGTTACTGCCTACCTGATGCAACGGTGTTTAAATCATACCATATGGCCTTCTCCGTATGTCCCCTCCCTGCTTACCTGCTGTGCAATATTTTGTCATCCATTAACATCTCAGCAAGCCTGGAGCAGTTTAGGTTCACCAAGAGACAGAAAAACAAGAAATCAAGTGCTAGTTCTTAACTATTCCCTTCACTGTGCTTGAAAAGCTATCAATGGATGTGTGATACTACAAATTCAACTTCTGAAGCCTTATGCTCTTCCCCTGTCAGATCACTTGTTTAAGAGGAAGACAACGACTTGACAAAGTTTTACCTATTTTAGAAGAATGTGACCATTTTACAGAACAAACTGCAAAATAAAATCAAGGATGGCAACTCAGCCAACTTAACAAAAGTTGAGGGTAACAGTGTAATGGTTTTGAAGACAGTGCAGATTGGATTTAGGATCTTACTTATGCTAGAATGCCTTGAGATATTTCCTCTACCAGAAGCAATCAATTCATGGCCATGGCCATGGTGTAAGTTCCACAACTCACACCAACTCATACTGCCCTATTTGTAGTTATCTACAAAAACTAACTAGAAATTTCTCATGTTTCTTTGAGACTCCATATGCCTGCAAAGCTACTTGATGTGTTTCCTTGTGGGTTTCTCTATTTAAAGGATGCCTATACATGTCCCTCCTCATGATAAGACCACTACGAGAGCATGCTTCTCTGTGAGACAAACATGTAGTAGTATGCTACAACATGAGAATCAGGACTTAACATTGGACCAGAAACTCTTTGAGATGAGGAAGGGTGTCAAAAAGGAACAGAATAACTCAAAGCACAAGAACCATCACTATTAAAAGAGACTCAAGAATCAATGGCATGAAAAACAGAAACTTTAATGCAACTGCTAGGTATTTTGCACAATGTCCAGAAATTGATTTTCCTTCCACCTCTCTGTTTCAATCTACTCTTCTGCCCCCC
>NW_009597481.1:44266-64026 GCF_000690535.1 Cariama cristata
CCCCCAAACTCTTACTGACTGTGAAAATAACATATGAAATTGCTGATTACTTTAGACGTTTCTTAATTCAGGCTTGAGGAAAAGTTTCCTTTTCTTAATCTCCATCACAACACTGAAAGCACTAACTTGCTCTTTCTGATGCAGCCGTTTCTATCTATTTTTAAATCTAAAATTAATATGGAACTTTATTTATGCATAGGCTTAGCATGATTGGTTAAAATGGAAACCAAAAGAGAAGCAGACTAACAAACAAAAAAGCTTGCTTTTTCCTGCCTTCCTCCTGCCGCTGCTATTCACACAGTATATCAAGTTCCTAATAATTAAAAACCACAGTTCAGTTGCCTCTCCCCGAGATTAATTTACAAGCAAGTAAAGGTGCTTTGCTTTCTAGCTATGAAGTTTTAAGAAGACACACAGAACACTTTTTAAATTTATTTCTGTATATATGCTTTTCATTTGCCCTTTTTTATTTTTTAAAAGAAGAGTAAGAGTCTGCAGGGGTCCCTGCTGACTGCAAGCTAGCCAGTGTCATTCCAACCTACAAGAAAGGCATGAAGGAAGACCGGGGAAACTACAAATCTGTTAGTCTTACTTAATTTCCTGGAAAAATTACGGAGAAGATCATACTGAGTGCTACTGAAAGGCATCTAAAGAACAATGCAATCACCAAGCAAAGCCATCATGGGTTCACAAAGTTAAAGTCCTGTATAACTAATCTGATATCCCTTTATGATAAGGTCACTTGCCTCGTGGATGAAGGGAAGGAGGCAGATTTAGGGTTTTCTGGATTTTAGTAAGGCTTTTGATGCTGTCCCTTACAGCATCCTTCTGGACAAGTTGTCCAACTGTGGGATGAGCAGGTTCATGGTGTGCTGGATGAAGGACTGGTGAACAGCAGGGCTCAAAGGGTTGTTGTGAATGGGGCTACATCTGGCTGGTGACCAGTCACCAGCTGTGTTCCTCAGGGCTCAATTCTAGGGTCAGTTCTATTAAAGCATTTTATCAATCATTGGGATGCAGGAGTTGAATGCAATATTAGCAAGCTGCTTATGAACACTTCCTCTCTAGGACGAGAGGAAATGGTTAGGACGAGAGGAAATGGTCTCAAGTTGCCCCAGGGGAGGTTCAGGCTTGACATTAGAAAGAACTTCTTCACTGTTAGAGTCGTTAGGCATTGGAACAGGCTCCCCAAGGAGGTGGTGGAGTCATCGTCCCTGGAGATGTTCAAAAAACGTTTAGATGTGGCACTTCAAGACATGGTTTAGTGGACAGGGTGGCATCAGGTGTACGGTTGGACTTGATGATCTTTGAGGTCTCTTCCAACCATAATGATTCTATGATTCTATGATTCTATGATACCAAACTGGGAGGTGCTCTGGACTCTCTCAAGGGACAAGAGGCCTTGAAGAAGGATCTAGATAGCTTGGAGCACTGGACAATCATTAATGGCATGAAATTTAACATGAACAAATGCTGGACTCTACACCTGGAATGGAGTAATGCTGGGCACAAGTATAAATTGGGAAAGGAGTGGCTGGAGATCAGCCCTGCAGAAAGGGATCTGGGGCTGCTGGTCGACTACAGGCCCAGCACAACTCAACAGTGAGCCCTGGCAGCCCAGAGGGCAAACCCCATCCTGGGGTGCACCAAACACAGGATAACCAGCCTGTCAAAAGAGGCTATCCTCTTTTAAGGATATTATTATCCGGTTGTATTTAGTGTTGGTGCAGCCCCACCTTGAGTTCTGTGCGCAGTTTTGGGCCCCACAACTTAAGAAGGATGTGAAGGTACCCAGATGCATCCAGGGGAGGGTAACAAAGTCGGTGAAAGGTCTGGAAAACACGTCCTGTGAGGAGAGGCTGAGGACACTGGCTTTGTCTAGTTTGGAGAAAAGAAGGATGCGGGGTGACCTCCTTGCTCTCTGCAGCTTCCTGAGGAGGGGAAGTGGAGAGGGAGGTGCTGAGCTCTTCTCCCTGGGATGCAGTGACAGGACACGTGGGACTGGCTCAAAGCTGCATCAGAGGAGTTTTGGACTTGACATTAGGAAACACTGGAACAAGCTTCCTAGAGAAGTGGTCGATGCCCCAAGCCTGTCAGTGTTTAAGAGGCATTTGGACAATGCCCTTAATAACATGCTTTAACTTTTCGTCATCCCTGAAGTGGTCATGCAGATACGTGTCTTCCAATTGAACTATTCTGTTCCCTTCTCTTCTAACAGAAGGTCATGCCTAATCACATGATCTAGATGCTGGGATCAAGGGAAAACATAAGATCTCTCTATAACTCATGACAGTCAGGAACAACAAATCTGTGAAAAGGAGATAAAAAAATTACCTGACAGTATTTCTTTCTTATTTTGAACAATTATAAAATAACAGCCAATGTTAGAATTAGTCAGTAGTATGTCTACTGCCTTGAAAGCTAACAACCTTTTACTATAGCCACAGGCCCCCCCATAAAAGCAGCTGCTGCCTGCTGGCTAGAAGAGGTCCTTCTTTCATGACTGAAACCCTCTTTTATCTTTCTACACTTTTAAAGCAAAAGAGCACTATTATGATACATTATTGTAGCCTTTTATATACAAATGCATTGACACACAGAATCCATTTCTAACCAGACTGCTATGTGAAAAACAATTGGTATTTACAGTTTATTAAGGCTGTATATTGTATAATGGAAGGAGTATCTAAAATGTATGATTCTTTTATTTCTTGATGCTGTCAACAACAGTACTCTTTTTAGATAATTTTATACTTGAACTTGTTTCTAATGCATCTCAAATCCAGCAAACATGTCTCTTTCTAGACATTCACCTTCTTCCCACATACAAACCACAGCATCTAGGGTGCCTGCATTTTTCTGGAAGCCTGAATTTTTTTGTTATATCAACAGCACAGACTTCTCCAGCTGGATTAAATAAGCGGTACACCACACCTACATAAAAACAGCAGAATTACTCTTCTACAAAAGATTAATGCAAAAGCTGTCCTCCAGCACAAAACAGACACATTTTGCAGTGCTGTTCTGATCACAGTGCAACAACACAGCCAAGGGATGCAAATGCTGTGGAGGAATGGAGAAAACATCCTGCTAATGGTCTGCCTCAAGATGCAGTAATATCTGAGAGGAAGCAGAGAGCAGCATGGACAGAAGGTTTAATCCACAGTTATACTACTACAATAAATAT
The DNA here is from genome assembly GCF_000690535.1 of Cariama cristata. NCBI lineage: Eukaryota > Metazoa > Chordata > Aves > Cariamiformes > Cariamidae > Cariama > Cariama cristata. The sequence continues at coordinate 47,454 of NW_009597481.1, forward strand.
TAATAGAAGCAATAATCAGGCTCATTTACAATCAATGAAGGGAAAAAAAGCATCTCCAGTCACCCTTGTCTGTCTTAATGGCAAAACCCCAGAATAAAGTTCATGCATTGGTGGTTTGAGATGAATCCTATGTCTATAGCACGTGCCTCTAGAAACACAGAAGTAGAACTGATTTCAAATGTGGTTATTATCCTAGAAAAAAGTATTCTTTATTAAGCACTACCTTAATATTTCTAAGCTCTACAAGATACTGATGCACTACAAATATTGCTCAATTTGAGGAAAACATTTTATAAAACATAGCATTTGTGTTTGCTAAGCAATAATTAATAATCAGTGATTCTGGCAAATTGCGTCTAAATGCATTCCCATGAAATTTTACTGTGTATACATCGTGCAGCTACTAATTAACTGGAATTGCAATTTTAATCTGCATAAACAAACATTCAATGCAAAATAATCCCTTGTGTGGTCTACCTTTACCATGGTATTAACTGACTTCAGCTCTGATCATGAAAAATGTTACTCACAGGAGTAAGTCAGCTAGTATGAGTACGTTTAATAAAACACAGTTAAGGAAAATGCAGGAATACGATGAAAAAAACCCCTCCCACTATTTCTCCTTTCTATTCTCTTTTAAGAAGTCTTCTTGTCAGCACAGATTTGTACTTGCTATGAACACTGTTTATTTAATCAACACATAGATACAATATTCCTTATTCATTTCTGGGTTTAGGGTTTTCATTCTGTTTGGATTTTCCTGCCTGTAAGAGGAAGGTATTACTTCACTTATATGTAATAGATGATGCAAAAATGGAATTCCACTTAACATTTTTAAACATCATTGTTTTATTTACATACTCCAATATTCTTATAGAAAATAATTGTGAGATAATTGTCCCCTAACACTGTTAAATTCTTAATTCCCCAATGCATGAGAAACACCTTGCAAAACACAGATAGTTATTTAGTCGGTCATTCCACAAAAAGATGATCTTACTTGTTTAAATTAACCTGGGACCTTGCCACTGAACTGATGGGTGTGAACTTAACTTCAGGTTATAATCCCTTTGTCTTTAAGTGACACATATACATTCCATTCAAGTGTTTTTTCTGAGTAACAAAGTGGCATGAAAAGGACATTAGTATGTGTCTGTCTTGAGAACTGAAAAGTCTGGGGCTGGAGAGTCACAATGTCTTCATAGTTAAGGAAGTTCTATTGACGCACTATCAACATGTGATGCAGCAGACCACTATCTCACAAAACAGGCACAGCATTCAAAAAGTACATATGTAATCTCATCTCTCACACTGGCCAACTACCCATCTGCAAAAATGCACTTCAGCAGCTGCAAAATATCTAAGGAATTAATTTTAAAGACAGATTATTCAGACAGTATGTCAGAAAACATGTTCAGAGCTTGGCATAATTCAGCAACAGGTTTTTCTTTTCTCTTGGTGCAATGTATTATTGATTCTAAATTTGGAATTATTTCATATTCATGTAACACTGTAAGCTAAATATAATTATCTCAACAACATCTTTATTACACAGTATTTTTACCTTGCCTTTTGTTTTGTCTTGAAAAAAACCCATAGCGAAGGGGTAAAGAGAGTGAGAAACAATGTCAGAGAACTACCAAAAACTGGTATTTTCAGGTGAGTAAGCAATGATAGCACATACATAAAGACCCACACATTTTCTACCAGTTTATCTACCAGAAAGTACAGACCTGAGAAAATCACATTTTAGTGCTATTTTAAGTTCACAAAATCCATCATACTCTTTTACTTCATCCTTAAATAAGAGCCATTTAAGCATTTTAAGAGAGTATTTTTGATATAATAAAGACGGGGGACATCATACTCACTGCAGCTGAAACGACTCCATAGAGTTTAATATTCCTCCATTTTAACTTAACACAATTTTTGACTTGTACATTAATGGAAGCAAAAAGAAACCATCAACCCATACAGGACACAAAGAAAGAGAGAGTATGCTTACATTTCTAAATTTAAATGCCTCTGAAGTGTCTACACAGCATCTTGTGTCCATTACTTAAGCTTGTAGGCAATATGCTAAATACAGGTAAAACAATTATCAACATTTCATATTTTAAGTATTTTTCTGCTTTAAAAAGATTAATCTATATTCCAATATTAAAAAAAATAAAAAGTATTTGTCTCAAAATGTAATTGCTATATATTTGGTTTATATTCCATCAGAAAACTTAATAAGTCAATTAAAATCTCAGAGTAAAGACAATGAAGGAAAATATTCCAGATCCTGTACTATACAATGTAGTGGCATGAAGAAAATTCTATTGACCACTCAGAGATCTAAAATTAGTGAGGAAATCTGTGTTTCTGTTTATGGCAATACACTGAGACTTACAAAATTCAAACTGAATTCACTATTCTCTTTTAATCCCTCTTACAACATTATACAACCTCTTCATTTATCTTCTATATTTCCCAAAGTCTCTTTTCTTTCCTTCAGGGTGTTTAGACTTTTCATTGCTAGAAAAATTGGCAATGGAAATGAATTATTTGACTGTGTGCCTTCCATATGGCAGAACTGGAAATTGAAAAATGCATTCTCAGCTCACATATATGCACATGTGCTAAATGGTGGCATTCTGCATCTTGTAGAAGTGGTTGGCATGGGAACTACCTGTTTGTCAAAAAACATAATGTATTTTCCATGGAAAACTTTCAGGCCTGCATCTTAACTCTGAACAATAATCATGGCCTTCATGTCTTTTCAAGCTAGTACATTGAAACAAATGCACATATATGGAGTACTTCATAAGGTTATGAAATCTGAAGGTTATGAAGTCTGCTATGCTAATGCAGCTAGCTTGAACTTACCATATGACAAATAAGATTGCATGGAAAAGTACCAGCTGTTGACTGGGGATTGAACCACCCTATGCTGTCAAAAAAACAGACTAAAAACATACACAAACACCCTCTCCCTCGAACACAACAGCTGAGATAATAACTCTTTGCAATGTAATTTATACTTTTCTTAGAACAGAAACTGTAGGTTTTGCTGATTTCTAATTGTTACCCTTAAAAACTTGCTAATTGTTTTACACTACATTATTGCCAGGGACTATTACTTCTGCTGCTTTAGCATCACCACAACTGCAATTGTGCAGCTTGCTTTCCAACAGATACTGTTCAAGTGGTAATACAGAGGTGGTCAGAGTAGAAATCCTCCTCTACAGAGGGGGCTAGGGTTCTGGTTTGTGCAAGTGCATCCTGTGAGTGCCTTCTGGATAGAAATCTCAGCAATTTTAGAACAGAAATTTCTACCTATCCAACACACCCTTCCTGCTCAATAAATAAATTCAATTTTTTAAGTCACTGAATGGTGTGGTTCAGTTCTTTTAGGTACAACACCTAAATTCCCACATGACATCTGTCTATAAGATACATCGTAATAAAAGAGAGTCAAAGATTTGCAGAATCTGCAAGATGTTAGTGTTTGTGATGTGTTCAAAACTACAGATACACTATAATGCATGAAAATAAGGTATTTCTTTTCCTGCTTTTCTTTTTTTTTCTTTTTTTCTTTTTCTTTTCCTGCTTATAAAGCAGACAGAAGACAATTTTCATCAGGCTCAAAAATAAGGTGACACAGAACTGACAGATACATGAAAATATGTTTGCTCATTAAATTGAACAAAAATGTTATAGAACTTTGGAAAGGTCTTTACAGCATGTAGTGTCAAAAGGGGGCATTTGGCATTTGTTTTAGTCAAATGACTGTCTCTAGGAGAAACCAGTCTTCTGTTTAAGTAAATTTTTTGATACAATGGAACACCATTGCTGCTGCTTTTTGTATCTCACCATAGTAAGCCTTAGTCTAGGACCTCTTGGCTGTCACTACGGCAAAACTGAGAAAGATTACTTTTGTAGAAACTTAGTCAGCTACTCTACTAAGAAATGGGGAGTTCTCTTCTATTTTTTCTTTACTTTCAGTATCAAAGCTTATAAGAAAATTCAAAACCTTTACAATGTGGTTGCACAATTAAAAACTAAACGTGGCTGCATATATAAAATAGTAATTCCACGAAGTAAGAAAACACATGCATATGTGCCTACCACAACACTGAATAGAAGTAGAATAGCTTAATATGGTTTGAGTACAGTTGCTTTCAAGTCAACAGTTTGCAAGGATACTCATAATTCTTGAGACAGTGAGAAAAAAAGTACTGGGATACACAGAAATATTTTTTAAAGAAAGACTATCACTTTAGTATATATAACACAGAGCTAGGCTAGCAGAATTTAAGACATCTCTGTTGAGCCAAACAAATGGACTCAAGGATAGAAAACACATGCCCAGGCTTTGACTTAGTTATCAATCATGAAGCAGATATATAACACTAGATTATAATGAGCTACAGAGCACCAAATCACAACACACTACTTTTCAGGAAACTGGAATTTCACTGTGCAAGTGAAATTTTTAGCAAGGCATGTATCAGTACTAGAAAAAAATTCAGGATACTAATGTTAGGCAAAAGTTGATAACTATTAGAGAATTACATAAAAAGCAACTGCTCTTAATACACACATTTTATATTTTTCAGTACACTTTCTGTGAGTAGGGATTCATATGGATATATATACATATATACACATATATGATATATATATATATATGTATGTATATACATTCCCTTTGTATTACTAGTACTCTGGGGAAAAATATTACCACTTGTGGAGCTATTCCTATCAGTCCAAGATATTTACAGATATTACCAAAGTAATGAACTTTACATTAATATATCAAACCATTGCATTAATAAGTACAGCTGCATTACTTGATGTGGAAAAATTCAGGGCATAACTGAAAAATGCCACACCATCTCTACTGATGCTGTAATTCTCATAGTTAAATACTCTTAGGTTCTACAAATTTGGATGCTGCATATCTTGACAGCTCCACAGAACTGTTTTTTCCATCATTACCATATTTTACTGTCATTAGGATCTTACAGCAAGTCACATTTCTTTTCAGGTCTCAGCTCCAATAAACTATAGGTACTATTTGACAATCTCTAGGAAATATCAGGCTTTGAGCCCTCCTAGTTAAGCAAGACAGCTTAAAAGTCTTTGCCTTACACATCACAGTCTCAAATACTACAGGACAAATAAAAAGCCCAAAATGAACTGTCCAGTGATATTTGACATTCTTTTATTGTTTTCTTTTTATATTTTTCAGCAGAGTTCTGTGGCTCACACCTCAAAAAATGTTGAAGGTAGTGATACTCAGGTGGACACAATTAATTTGGCTTCATGACCAGCATGAGAAGCAGGTCACTGTGCCTTGGCATGCAGACCCAATGTCTGGCACAATTTAGTTCTCTATGGGAACTGTCACATCAAAAAAAGCTGGAATACGTATATACTAAAGTGTCATCTGCCAACCATACCAAAAAAGTTCTTGCATCTTGTGTGGTCTTGCATCTCCCAGAAGATTCTCTTAACATACCTTCTTTTTTCTGCAAAAATTCAACAGGAACTACACTGCTTAACTAATCCCAGGCTGGCCTGGAATGACCTCTGAAACAATGTCCTTCCACACAGTTTAGATGATAACAAGAGTACTCATCTAACCTCGGTGCCTCAGGTGCCACAACTCAGTCTTCCCGTGTGTTCATTCTGCTCCAGTGCTCTCTGTGCTTTTTCTGCTATGTTTTTTTTTCTTATTTTGTGCATGTGTCACTACTTTCTGTCAAAAGAGTAGGTTTAGGGGTTTGGGTTCTTTGGTTTGGTTTGGGGTTTTGCTTGTTAACCTGTGGGCATCTACTCTCTTTTTAGAAGGAAAAGGCACAAATCTGCAGGTTTCAGCAAGATGGTGCTGTCACTCACTAGGAAATCATATGACGCGAAGATCAGCATATGAAAGACAAAGCACCTTGAGGGTTCCCGCCCAGAACTACTATAGCTTTATGCTATAAAGCAAACTGAATTTTACAGGAAATCATTCAGTTGTTATGCACTTTTCTGCATGCGCAGGCATAAAATATTCTGCTCTATCCTATTTTACATGAAAGAAGAAACCACCTCTGAAAAGAGGAAAGCAAACAGCACAATAAACCTGCTGCGGTCAGGCATCAATATCACAATCACAATAGAATTAATTATAGCAACAGCCTCTGTAAACATTCTGAAGCATTAAAACATAAGAACAGCTAAGTAATTTTCTTTCTGCATGCATCAAACAACCTCCCCCCCAAAAAATTTTTAAACCAGATTTTAAAACAACAGTAAGATATCACAGTATAAGTCTACTTACAAAAAAAGAAGTCACAGGTAGTTACACTAGTGGACTGATCTGAAGAGACTGATCTCTTTCATATTCCTTTTCTGCAAGTAGAAATTTTACTGATGAACACAGGCAGTAGCTTACATAATTATACTGACAATATTATCCTGTGCAATGGATGAGATTCTCGTTAGCGACACTGTACACAGAGAACTGAACATGTCTAACAAGGATTAGATCAGAGAGTCCACAGGGCTAAAGAGATAAATGTACGTAGTGGGATAGGATGACTTTCCAATTTCAACTTTTTAGCCAGATGTTGCCTAGTCCTTGAAAATAAATAAATAAATAAATAAATAGATTTCAGACCCTCAGCTTGCCTTGAAGCTGTAACAGCTGCCAGCCTCTTGACTTGCACTGCACTGGAAATCTTAGCCTTCATCTTGGAAGATCGCACGTGGCTGGAGCATAATATATGTTGCACATGTAGGAAATTGTTTTAAAATATCACAATCCTGATATTGGGCTGCCATCTTCCTCCAAACTGCCATTTCTCCCCAGAGATTCACAGGCATAATGGATTCTTTGGTGTCTTAATTATTCCAGAACTGAAATCTCATCCTTCAGTTTCATTGGTATCCATCCATTAGCTCCTACAGTTGTTACACTAGGATCTAGCAGGTCGGACAAAGGCTTCCTAAATTCATGTGGCGATGTGGGAACAATACAGCACGTGGTTCATGTTCTTCTCTATCACATAAGCTGTACCAGTGGCAGCCACAGTTCTACTTTATTTACCATGTATAAAAGCATCATTGGAGGAAATTTGTTATTTAGGACAATGAAGTAGAGTCTATAGACCCTGACTTTCAATGAATTGAAACAATACTAAGTGAACTCTATGATCAGTCAGAATTAATCAATGCAGATCAGTTCTGAATATGAAACATACAGTTCTTACAGTGATATATTTGTAATGAATGCAGTTAGAAATCCTTACTTACAAATCAAAGTGAGGCCAAAGCAACAAAGGAAAACTGAGAAAAATCATAATCTACTCACAGAAGAAAAAAATCCCCATTGATTAAATTCTAATATAGAACAAAACCCATGCCTCTATCTCCTCAATAAAGACGTGGAACAGCACACAGTCATTGGTAGACTGGTGATTTACAGTGGAAGCATGCTACAACATATGTGTGGATTACACACACAGTGATGGAAATCATGACTACTGATTTTTTTAGGTCCTCTTTGGTGAGTTAACCTTGGTTAGCTGCCAGGTGCCCACCCAGCTGCCTATCACTCCCTCTCCTCAACACGACATGGGGAGAAAATACAATAGAAAAGCTTACGGGTGGAGATAACGACAGTAAGACCACTTACCATTTACCATCAAGGGCAAAACAGACATCATGTGGGGAAATTAATTTAATTTATTGCCAATTAATAACAGAATAGGATAGTGACAAATAAGAACAAAACTAAAACCACCTTTCAGCCACCTGTCCCTTCTTCCCAGGCCCAATTTCACTCCCAGTTCTTCTACCTCCTCCCCCTGAGCAATGCAGGGAGATGGGGAATGGGGACTGTAGTCAGGTCATAACACTTTTTCTCTGCCACTCCTTCCTCCTCACCTCCTCTGCTCCAGTGTGGGGTCCCTCTCATGGGAGGGAGACAGTCCTTCACAACGTAGGCCCTTCCCACGGGCTGCAGTTCTTCCCGAACGGCTCCAGCGTGGGTCCCTTCCCCCAGGTGCAGCCCTTCAGGCACAGACTGCTCCAGCCTGGGTCCCCACAGGGTCACAAGCTTGGCCAGCAAACCTGCTCCAGCCTGGGCTCCTGTCTCTACCAGGCCACAGGCCCCGCCAAGGAGCTTGAGCCAGTGTGGGCTTCCCATGGAGTCCCAGCCTTCTTGGGGCATCCTCCTGCTCCGGCATGGGGTCCTCCCCAGGCTGCAGGTGGGGATCTGCTCCAGCGTGGGCCTCCATAGGCTGCCGGGGGACAGCCGGCCTCACCATGGGCTGCACCATGGGGCTGGCGGGGAAACTCTGCTCTGGGCCTGCAGCACCTCCTCCTCCTCCCGCACTGACTGACCTGTGGGGCTGCAGGGATGTTATTCTCAGTCCTCTCACCAGCTGCTATTGCACAGTGCTTTTCCGCTTCTTAAATATATTACCCCAGAGGTGCTACCAACGCTGCTGATGGGCTCAGCTTTGGCCAGTGGTGGGTCTGTCTTGGAGCCAGCTGGAATAGGCTCTGTCTGACATGGGAGCAGCTCCTGGTGGCTTCTCACAGAAGCCACCCCTGCAGCTCCTCGCTACCAAAACCCCACCACATAAACCCAAACACTCTCGAAACAGAAATTCTTCTGGCAGTGGAGAAGTCTGAATCTATTTAGTGATATACACTGTGATTCTGTAAATACCAAAAAACACAGGAGCAAGAACATGCCTTTAAAATATTGCTGCTTGTAAGTGCACAGGGAAGCCCTGCTTAAAAGTCTGCAGAAGTGTTGTTTCTGCTGCAACAAAACCACGAAGGGACACTGTGCTGCTGAAATGCAGAACAGTAGCAGCCCTGAGAGTAAAGACAACTTTTAGTACTAGTTATGGCATAAACCAAATTATCTATAGGAAGTATCATTTAAACATAATTATTTAACTATCACGAAATGACAGTGCTACTCTGTGCTCTCAGGAACATGGGGAATAGATGGCTACATCTCCTTATCACCTAGGAGGCCTAGTAACCACCTACCCATGTTTACCCAGTTTCACCTATGTACACCTACGCACTTGATGTTGTGATGGATCGAGTAATAAGGTATTCTTAGCCACTCTCTCCCAACAGTTCTACAGTTTCTATATAGACACAGGTTTCCACAGATGGAAAAACTAGGACGAAGACATGCTACAAAGCTTTCCTCCAGTTAAAAAAGGATAAAGGTCCACAATGAAGCTTAGAACCAGCAATACGATCTGCTCATTAAATGCCACATTTTCTAGCATGGCCAACTGACTAATGCATACACACACATCGGCACATGCAGACACAAACATGCACACTCAACATCTACGCTTGCTTTTCGAGGAGGTATCCTGGTCCTGTCCAAGTACCACCTTGTGAGGAGACACTCTCCCATCCATCTTCCTTGTTAGAACCTAAAATCACTTCCTACCTACTTCTGGTTTCCAGCACAAGGAAATAATGGGTGCATATGGAAATAGAAACATGGCACAAAAAAATCTGATTTACTTATTTGAAGGACTGAAGGACAGCAGTGGAATGCGCTGTTTCTGCAGTCTAGACAAACACTAAGAAAAAGGCAAGGAGGATGTGCTATGAAGGATCTCTATTTCATTCAAAATTTACACTAAAAAAAGGGAGACTGGGAGTGTGAATTGAATATTGAGATTTCATGGCTATAGGAAAAATAAAATAAAATCAAGCCTCAGAAAAGAAGACTTTCATTTCAAACATACTAATTACACAGCTCTGCATCATGGTAAATGTAGTCCCAATTCCGAGATCAAAGGATCAAAGCAGAATGGAACATCTTCACAATGGCTCTCAACATCAGATCAAAACTGAAGTAGCCCAGTGTTCATTGGTCTACGTTTCATCATAGGGAGATATTTATATTTCTATCATATATATGTACATATATATATGAAAAATCTGGAAAAAAAATATATATGAAAAAGATTTAAAAAAACCAGATGTCTAACTAAGAGTACCAGACTTACAACATGCAAATAATTTATGGAAAAGAGTGCATTAGCCCTGACAGTGACCACGCAACAGCTGTAAGCATCTGGTGGTGTTGGGATATGTTCCAACATCTAGCAGTTAACAGATCTTAAGTAGACACAAGGGTTATACCACAGAAAGCTCGAGGCAATTCTTCATGATTATACAAAATTATTACATAAAATGTATTATAATTAACCAGAAAATTGAAATTAAAATGGCTAGAAAAGAGTGACTGTATTAAATACGGGAAAAATTATTAGACTGTATGATACTATTGGCCTGTATGAAACTACAGATGGGGGGGAAGCTTATTCGGTCCTCTGCTTCTCTTCTTGTGAAGGCACAATGTATTTCTTAAGAAAGTACATTCCAATGTTCCAAATTACTGTTGACTTCATCACATGCCATACCTCACTGTTATCTCTCCTGTTTCTACTCCTTCCTCCATAGAGAGCTTTGAAATTCTTTGATAGGGTTCTCAAAAGGCCAAGTACTACATCTACTAGAACGAATAAATCAAAGGCTTGAAAACCTTGTCCCAGTACAAGTTTCATAGTCCTATCACAATCCAGAGGGCTTAGATACTGCATAAAAGCCAGCATCTAGAGACTTCTGCTGCTTTGCACTTTTTTTCGCATGAAGTCAGTCATTTCAGTTGGAGAAATGGAGATAGTTGTAAAAGACCAGGATGAATGCAAAGTAAGCCACAAGATGAAGTTATTTTAAACCTTAAGTTGATTTGTGCTGTCACCTGAGAGACAACGTGCTGCAAACCAGCATAATAGCTTGAAGAGCAGTTACTGTGTAATCACTAGGGCAAACACTGCACTCCCAAGGAACTGTGGACCAGGGAACAGGCAGTCAGATAAGAAGACGGAGTAAGAAATGCCACTTCTTACCAGCAGAGACTGTGTGTGTGCATGCACACACAGGCTCACAGATGAAATGCTGGGAGAGGAAGGGTCCAGCAATATTCCAGGAGAGCACTTCCCTGGAGGAGGGAATCATTCCTGCACATGTATTGACAAAAGGTTTTACCAATGATACCAGAGAACATAAAAGCTATCATCACTCAATCAAAACACATCCCCATTTGCTCAGAAGTGCAGAATGGTCAGAAGATTTCTGAGAAAGTGTTTCAGTAACAGAGCAAACAGAGAATTCCCCCTCTTCAAGCATAACTTTCCAAGAGAATGGCTGACCCAGTGAGGCACTGCTTTGTAAGCTCACTCACTTACCTAATCTCACTTGGAACACATGTACCGTTTTGGTCTCTAAAACATCCCTCAGCATTGGTTTGACAATTTCATTTTATGTTCTAATTTAAACAAGCAGTTCTTTATGCCTGCTTTAAACTTAATACTGATCACTTAATCTAAACCCTCTACTCATATGTAATTCACTCTATTACATAAAAATAGTTCACTTCACCTTTTCAAAATTAATTGTTATATCTATATCTCTCATGCTTGCTTTCAGACATTAAATTTTTGGACTGAGAAATCCTTATCTCTTCATTTTCCTTCACAAACTGTTTTGTCCCTTGATACGTTACTAAAGTAATGGATCCTGTTACTCATAGTTCTGTAAAGTCTTTTCTTGAGGTGAACAACAAAGCAGCAGAGATTTTCATCACAGGGCTACATACTCACATAGGCCAAAAGGAACCTGAAATGTACATTTGGTCTACCCCTCATCAAAGCTGGTCCAGTTTCAGCCCATCGCTCAGGGACTTACACAGTGAAGTCTTGACTGCATCCAGGGATGGAGGTCCTTCAACCTCTCTAGGTCCCTGTTTCACTTTCTGACCTCACCCTTTATGAAAAAATTCATATTTATCAAGACAGAATTTCCCATGTTCCAAATTAAGCTCATCGCATCTTGTCCTCACACTGTGCACTTCAGCCTGAGGTCTGGGCAGCAGTACCCTAGCCCTGGAGCTTCCCCTGGGTTGAAGCTTCTGCTGCACTACGTGGCACTTTGCCACCACCGTGGTGTAGTCTCCAGCAGATTCTGGGTCCCATTATGTCCTTCTTTCTGCCACGCTGCTGCCACAACTACTTCTCTCATAAAACTGACCAAACAAAAATTCACTAAACAAAAAATTTCAAACTAAATCACAAGCAATAGTAAGCAAAAGCAAAACAAAACAAATAAACAAAAAAAACCACTGCAAATCCCATCTCCTCCCTCAAAGGATGGCATGAGAAGCTTGTCATACTTTAACCAATTATCAGTTTCTGTCACAACAGATTATCAGTATTGCATTAAAGCTCCCAGTGGAGTAACAGTGAAATGAAGACTGTATCTTGCAACACACTCCCACTGACAATTTAACATCAACAATTATGAATTAACTTTGATGGAACATACATAACGTTTGCTATGTTTTGTATGTTGGGATAGCAGCAATGCTCCTTTGGCTATTATGACATGGGAAATAAAAAGTCCCCAGAGAATAAATAGTACTGAAAGTTCACTTTCCTGAATTTTTAGAGAAATGTCATCATCTATTACAGACTACCATGGACTGTTTCCTAGACAAACAGTGCGGATACAGAAAACCTTGCTGGATTTGATGCTACAAGAGAACATAAAATCAGAAAAGTTGTAAACAAAGAAGGGGAAAATAATGAGGGATGATGATAGAAAGAAGCAAAGCAATTATGGGAAGAAGGGCACAGCCAGCTTTATAAAGGTACAGCTACTCCTATACGTTTTTATGACATGTAAAGTGCTCAGTAAAGTTCCATTAAACTTCAAAAGGTAAGAGCTGAGCCTTACATTAATTTTCATGCAGGTTAGCCCAAAATTCCCGTTCATCTGACATAGGAAGCTTCTAGGGTCCTCAGAGCCACTACTGGGATGTCACTGCTTTTCTGACCAAAACTTCAAGACACTGGTTTGTTTAACATGAACTTCTGAAGCTTGTTTAATCTAATCCCCAACTACCAACTGAAGAAAAAATAGTCATCCCTCTGAAAAGAACGCTAGTGTGCAAGCTGCATGACTGCACCAGCTGTCCACCAAGAAAACTGAGGAAGAGGTGCTCCAAAGATAAAAAGAGCTAAATAACGCAAGAGCTCATGCTATGTGTGATAGCAGCAATCTGGTGGCAATTTATTGCTGTATAATGAATGCCCAGAATACACTGCAAGCAATGAATCAGAGACTGAATTTATCAGTTGTTGTCCTAGAAAAGGAAATAAAAATCTGGTATTTTAAGTTCCAAAAATGTAAAAGAAGCATTAAAAAATTACATTCATAAGTATATACTTTCCCCTGAAATATTTGGATCTGTTGATTACTCTAAGTCTCAAAACTTACTTTGCTTTGCCATATCAAAAAAAATTAACAAAAAGTAATGCTGTCGCATTACAGTATTTTACTTAGGAGCCAAGCACCAGAGTGCCATACTTTTGCAAAGTATTTTAACATGGTGGGGTGCTTAAACCTCCTTAAGTTCTTCCAAAAAGTTTGATAGCTTAACGGTATTTTTTGTTGATTTTTGTTTAAATTTTACACTACCGCTTTGTACATTAATATTGCCCTGATGCCAGCAATTCTATCAGTATACCAATAAGCAAATATTTGTGTCAATAAAGCAATGAAAAAAACCCAAACATAAAAAAATCACCAGCCCCTCAGCAGTTTCTGGCACTTTGAAATTATGTTCAGCAAAGTAGTTCTAACACCACAGGAATCTGAACACCATTCTCAAGATTTTTATTTTTTTTTGCTTTGTCACTCTGCCAACATAACTGTTTTAATGAAAAAGCATGCAAACAACAGGTGATATTATTTTCTTCTGGATGATTATCTGTATCTCTTCAAGGAAACCTTAAAAATCTTTCACACTGGTCTTGATAATATGCAAAAAGGGATCTGTCCAAACTGAACATGGATCTTCAGTCCTGACTTTTCTTTGTCTTCAGTGGCATTTGTTCCCTGACCACGGATTTCACAGCACTGGGACTTACAGTAAAAACTATGTATTCTCCTGGTGTCTTAACAGGCAAAAGAACTATGTAAGTAGAGAAGAATGACATCTGGTCTCTTGTCACTGTTAAGGCACAAACCTAGCAACATTATTTTGACAGGAATGATTTTGTTATTTTATCATACTGAAGACCAGAATTCAGCCCAATTTGCCAGGGATGAACACTTGTCATTAAATCATTCTGGATGACTGTACTGCTATTCACTTTAATTTGTCCCTCCAAACATTAAGTTTATTTGGCAAGGTTAAACACCTTACCCACAAACATAGCCCTGAGTGTAAGGCAAGACAGATTCCCCAGGCAGTGTCAAATGCAGCACTTATTGCTTATCTCTCAAAGGAATCCATTTAAATATACACAGAATTCAGTTATGCACCATACGACCTGGTAGTACTAAATCCAGGTCAATTCCTTCTTTAAAAAGCAAGCACTCAGTGTTCAGTTATTGGTTTAACACATCAGTTATTCCTCTGCAAAGACAGCCTTAGCAAATTAATAAGCCTGTACAAAAATAATAGTACGTAATGGCAAAAACTATAACAAAATACAGCATTTAATGCTACTAAATTATTTATACCATGGAAATATGCATTGTGATTTTGATTACTACTAGTACAAATATTGCCATAAGACGAAACCTGACAGAGAAGTGGTGTATGAAATTTAGTCCACAAAATAAGGTTGTTACTTTAACCGCATTCAGAAGATTACTTAGTAAACTTTGGATACTTTGAACACTGCTTGTACCTTTAACAGCGATCTGAAATACCACAGGTTTAACATTTCCAAACAAACCAACTGTGCATCATCCAATTTTGGGTGGCCTGGCTCTCAGAAAAGCATTGACAAATTTAGACACCTCCGTTAGAATAAGAGGAATGGTCTCCCTTATTTTCTTTTACCAAAGTCCTTCTGTGATGAGAATTCATACATCATATGGCTTGGGCATACAGACAGCATTCCATTTCTCTTTGCACTGGGCCTTCTTCCAGTGTTTCTGACTAAGTTGACTCATCTGTATGTTTTGGCCACACTACATGCTGATACATATTGAACTACATCTTTCATTCAACTGTATGCAAGCTGCTTTCTCACTAATTCTCAAAGTTCCTGAGCAGTATCTTGTCTGCTAAGCTTATTGAGTCTTAAGACACGTACATTTTAACTGTTTGGGGCACCCTCTGCTCATGTTCAGTTTTGTGGTGAATTAGAACTCCCTCATCTGTCTCAGACATTTAATTCATGTTTCTGATTGCTTCTTTCCTCTCTCACCCTTTCATTTTTCATCAAAATCTTCTTCTTAAGCAGGTCATATCTAGAAAATATAACATTAGCTGTCACAGATATCTGATCAGAAGGAATAGAAAAGGCTGTTTCCACTACCTAATACCTCATGTTCTTAGCTGGTAAGTTGCCTGGTGGAGAGGGATCTGTGAGTGCTAGTGGACAAGTTGACCATGAGCCAGCAATGTGCCCTTGTGGCCAAGAATGTCAATGGTATCTTGGGGTGCATTAGGAAGAGTGTGGCCAGCAGGTCAAGGGAGGTTCTCCTCCTCCTCTACTCTGCCCTGGTGACACCACATCTGGAGTACTGTGTCCAGTTCTGGGCTTCCCAGTTCAAGAAAGACAACGAAATACTGGAGAGAGTCCAGTGGAGGGCAATGAAGAAGATAGGGGGCTGGAGCTTCTCCCTGATGAGGAAAGGTTGAGGGAACTGTGTCTGTTCAGCCTGCAGAAAAGACGACTGAGAGGGGATCTCATCAATGCTTATGAATACCTTAAGGGCAGGTGTCCAGAGGATGGGGCCAGACTCTTTTCAGTGGTGCCCAGCAACAGGTTATGGGGCAATGGGCACAAATTGAAACTCAGGAAGTTCCATCTTAATATGAAGAAGAACTTCTATACTTTGGGGTTGACAGAGCACTGGAACAGGCTGCCCAGGGAGGCTGTGGAGTCTCCTTCTCTGGAGATACTCAAAACCCACTTGGACGCATTCCTGTGCAACTTGCTGTAGGTGAACCTGCTTTAGCAGGGGGGTTGGACTGGATGGTCTCCAGAGGTCCCTTCCAACCCTGATGATTGGAAGCCACCAAGGCGAAGGGCTCTGGAGCGGAGGACTGCGATGGAGGACCTTCCCAAGAGTGGCAAAACGGTTGAGGTAAAAAGCCCAGGGAGAGACAGAGGTGCCCCAGCCCTGCCCCCCCCACCCCGAGCGGGAGGTGTTGAGCCCGTTACAACCGGCAGCTCTGACTCGGCGTGGGCAGGGCCAAGAGTGATGGTGGTCAAAGCCCCAGACGTACAAAAGCAGCCCTTAGGGAGCACGGTGACCAGAGTGGGCAAACAGAGTGTGGAGTGTAAGTCAGAGTGTGGCACGTCAGTCAGAGTGGCATTTCGCATAGGCAGGGCGTGTAGGCTGGGGGCTGAAGCTCTGCCAGCCCAAGAGGTAAACCCTCACCGGTGGTGATCACCTGCCTAAGTAGAAGAGGCCTAACGATGGTTTCCGCTCAGCCGAACGCCGTCACCAGGAGGAA
>NW_009597482.1:0-571 GCF_000690535.1 Cariama cristata
CATTGCTTTATATCCTCAGAATCTGAAGAATCAAAACTTCTCCTAGTTTTTACCTCTCACTGGACTATAATCCGATGCAAAAACAATGACAACATGAACTCTAAGACGTCACCCCTGCTCCTGTCAAACTTTCTTTGGTAACAATATTATGACAAGCACCAGAGTTTTCTGTTGTTTAAAGTCAGCTTAAAGCACAGAGAATGCAATAATTAGTTGTGATCATCCTATCCTTGTACTGGGCAGTATAGGATAAACTTAAAGGCGTCTGCATATCATCACCACATCTTACCACAGATTTCAATTTAATTACTTTTTAGTATAACCTAAGTAAAATACTTGAAGTACAACTTCCCAATTGATTTTTTTAATAAATCCTAGTAGAAGCAAAAAAGCGACAAAGCTGGTGAAGGGCCTGGAGGAAAAAAAACCTTATGAGGAGCGGCTGAGAGAGCTGGGGTTGTTTAGTCTGGAGAAGAGGAGGCTGAGGGGAGAGCTGATCGCTCTCTACAACAAACTGAAAGGAGGGGGTAGCCAGGTGGGGGTCGGTCTCTTCTCCCAGGTAACAAGTGAC
>NW_009597482.1:762-1002 GCF_000690535.1 Cariama cristata
GTTAACATCTTTGTTTAGATAAGGCACTGCCACCGTTTCAGGCTGGGTCAGCGTTTAAAGCGGATGGCAGATGCTCTCTGTTAACCCAGAGGGGCAAGGAGAGGAGAAAAGGGAGAGTCACTGATGGGTTAGAACTTAAAATAAACTTTAATAATGAGTTGCTGCTTCACCTAGACAGGAACAAGTCTATGGGGCCGGATGGGATCCACTCGAGGATACTGAAGGGGCTGGCAGGGGGGG
>NW_009597482.1:2011-7424 GCF_000690535.1 Cariama cristata
TTTTGGGCCCCTCACTATAAGAAGGACATGGAGCTGCTGGAGTGTGTCCAGAGAAGAGCGACAAAGCTGGTAAATGGTCTGGAGAAAAAGTCTTACGAGGAGCGGCTGAGGGAGCTGGGGTTGTTTAGTCTGGAGAAGAGGAGGCTGAGGGCAAATCTTATTGCCCTCCATAACGACCTGAAAAGAGGTTGTAACGAGGCAGGGGTTGGTCTCTTCTCCCCGGTAACTAGCAAGAGGACAAGAAGAAACGGTCTCAAGTTGCACCAGGAGAGGTTCAGGCTCGACATTAGAAAGGACTTCACTGAGTCATTAAGCACTGGAACAGGCTCCCCAGGGGGTTGGTGGAGCCACCACCCCTGGAGGTGTTCAAAGAACCTTTAGATGTGGCACTTCGTGACATGGTTTAGTGGGTATGGTGGCATCGGGTATACGGTTGGACTTGATGATCTTTGAGGTCTCTTCCAACCATAATGATTCTATGAGTCTATTTTTGCTCTTCCTTTTGCAGTAGTGAAAGTGGGTCAAACAGAATATTCTAGACTTATGATTTCCAGCATAAGTTCTCAAAAAGGAACAGGAGTATTGGCCCTGTCGCTTCTCATTACTTTTGTAAGTTAAGATGTCTTCTACTTCTTGATAAAAAGAGCAGTTAAAAAAAATAATTTTAGTGTCATGCTACTACTTGACTATCAAATTTACGTTGAACAGTATGCTGACACCATCAGTGCACGGCAGGGGCATGGAATGATCTTTATAAACTACTTAAAAACTGTTTTCATTCAATGTATACAATAGGCATTAGTATTCTGTGCTTTTTTAATTTGTCTTTTTATTAATAAATACTAAAATGAATTTGCTTAAATCATAACCCAAATCACCAAGACAAAGCCTTGATTAAAATAAACCCTTTCATTACTGGTTTGCATATACATTCTATTTCCATAGAAAAGGTAACTTTCATTGG
Organism: Cariama cristata; assembly: GCF_000690535.1. NCBI lineage: Eukaryota > Metazoa > Chordata > Aves > Cariamiformes > Cariamidae > Cariama > Cariama cristata. The sequence continues at coordinate 2,976 of NW_009597482.1, forward strand.
TTAGTAATTATTAAAATAATTGTTGTTATTACTTCTTAGAACAGTTATTATCTTTTACAATAAATTCATCAGTTCTGTTTACAAATGAGGAGATTCTAATATTTTGTGTGCATAATCTGTCAATTATCTAGGCTAATACACTTTATTTGGATTCCATTTTTTTACATTTTCATGTGAAAAAATGTTGAACGACGTCTGTCTTTTTTACTAGAGGTTTATTAATGTATTGTATTTCAAACTGTGTTTCTGGCTGGCAGTTGTGATTGAATTCATATCAAAATACATTTCATGTAGGCTTTTGCTGGGTAATTAAAACCCTATTGAATTTTTTGGTTACATCCAAAAAACAGTAAGCTTTTTTAAAGAGGTAGCCTCTCCAAACCTTCCCTTTTGAAAAGGATTCCTTTTCTAAATAAAAGTGATATTTTTTTATTAGTTGTCTTTTTTCATTCTTATAGATACAAAAGACTTTAGTTGTGGTGATCTTAAAAGAAGATTTTCTTAACCAAAAAGTCAATTACTGTTAAGACTGAGGATGCCAGTTGAGAGACAGCGTTTTCAGTGTCTCAGAGGAAAAAACTCGTATCTTCTAAAACAGAATGAGAGGACAAAAAAACCCTGCATTATTTAGTAACTGTGTATTTATATTATTTAGTGATGATTAATTTTCATCATTTAATCATCAGGAAGAGCAGAGCTAATATTTACCCAAATCAATTAGACATTTAGATTTCCATGTTACACAGTCACAGCTTTTGAATAATTATGTGGTTAGCATTTGAGCTAGCTGTTGCTATCAGTTACACTTGGATCAAGCTTTGGTAAAATTTAAAAGTGACTGTTTCCTGAACTTCCTCCGAGTTTTGAAAATATGGAGTATTTAGGATATTTCTACTCATACCTTTACAGAGCTGTAAAATTATGACTATAGTGAACATGTCTAACATCTAGTGTCATGTAGCTAGATATCTAACTTCCCAGCTACAATTACTGCGTTTTAGCGCTTACATTTTAGTAGGCTCCACTTAGCACTAATGTAACTTTTTATTTAAATAAAAAACAAAACCAAAACCAAACCGTTGAAAAATCAGTAGACCATGCAAAGATAAAACAAAAAGTCCATTTCAGCTCTATTTAAGAGGCTTTAGCTTAGAGTGAACCTCTAGCATGAGAACAATCTTATACATCCACTAAGTGATTAAACAGTGATAGCTGAGGGCAGTTTTGAGTATGTTTCAGGGTTTTTTTTGCAATGCTGAATTTCATGATTCCATGGTTTCAGCTGATAGGTTAAAGCATTTTAGGGGTATAAAATTTTACTATGTATGCTTAATTGCTTCTGCTGGCTGGACTTGTTATACGCAGCAAAGGCTCCTTCATTCGCAAGCTGCCTCCATTCGCCTCCCTTTTGCCCCTCTGTTTTTAAAACTCTGATGTTTAGCTCTTTTTCACGCCAAAAGCGCTATGTCCTCTGTTTTCCCATTTCTGCTTCCCCATCACTGCCATCAAGAAAATCCCCAGGAATGTCTGTCATTGATCAGAGACTGTAGCAGGGCTGCATGACAGAGAAGTGTCAGAGAGCTGTGTACCCGGCTTTGCTTCTCCCAGCGGGAAGAGAAGCTGTAGAGGAGCCATCCACATCAGAGCAGGGCTGGTCAACAGCAGTGATCTGTGTAGCGGAGGGAGATGGCAGCAGGAATAATATGGAATCTTTGCAAAAGAGGGAAATGTGAAAGGTGTAAGAAATACAGTGTTCTCAGGTAGAGTTTTCTCATTCTTGTATAATTAGTATATTTTATATCTGAACCTTTGTCTCAGTTTTTTTCACATTATTATGGAAACCAATATCCTCTCACTTTTCAACAAAGCCACGTTGATTTCAGCACAGTTGAAAATTAGGGCTAGAAAATTCTTAAATGCTCATCATTAATTGGTAAGACCGTCATTGTCAGCATTACAGCTGCTTACTAATGCACTCGCCCTTCCCCCTCTCCCTGCCCCCCCCGAATATAATTTGCTTGTCAGTATTTTGTAGCAGACCTCGAAGTAATAGCATGACATGATCATTTACCAAACGGAGACTGCCCAGAAGATTGTCTGGTCCTTTAGTACAGCTTATTGAAAGGCTGGGAAGTGAAAGCACTTTATTAAAGACAAAAAGACAATGAAAAACTAGCCCGTAACGCAAGAGTACTCATCTTTCAGCACAGGTTTAGAGTGCTCTTAGATAAACATACCCTGGGGTAAGCATGTTCTGGACAATTTATCAAATAAGAGCTAAGAAAAATCTATGAGAAAAAAATGTATACATTCATCATAGTTAAAGTGTATATATTTTATTTCAGTAATAGACAATTTTGTGTTGCAAAACTATTACTTGAAAAAAATTCTTTACAGTGCAATTTAGAGCATATTACAGATTTCAGTTACAATGGCTGAATCTTAGGTAAGAAGAAATAAATACACTTGCTAAATGCTATTTCTTTTTAATAAGCCTAACCTAAAATATTTTTCCCCTAAATTGTTGTGTCTGTGATTGTTAGCACGTAAACTGATAAAGCTTTGCTGTGTAACATCATGAGATTTAGTAACAGTTCTTCATATGGACTGGTCCTCAGAGTTCCTTGCATTGTTTTATCAGTTTCGCTCTTAACAGAACCAGACTTTCGCTCTCTTTTTCTAAAAAGATGTTGTCATCACTGCATAACAGTAGGTGGTAGATGATATTGCCATCATCATCTGTAGACGAAAAATGGTTTGGTTTCGAGGTGTGAGGCTCGGTTACCACTTCCTCTTCCATGTGGTTTTACCAAACATGTGTTATATAACCCGTAGAATATTCCCAGGAGGATTTTCTGCCAAGGGACAAGAACCTGCAAAACCAGAATTCTCCCTGCTTGTGTTACCCAGGTGATTTTCGAAATCTGAAGGAGCTGAGATATCTACATCGCTAGATACTTCATTATTTCCATCAAGCTACAAAATTCTACAGACTTTGCAGTTTATTGTCTGTCACATCATGATTACCAATTTTTTTCCAAATTATTACAACTGTAGAACATAAATTCTCTCTTGTATTCATAAAGATTATTTTTAATCCCACCTTAAGCTTCTCACGCCTATAAGGAAGACTAGCAAGAATGACAGTTAATTGTAAAATTAAAAAGAAATTATCTCAGAAAGTAGGGTCCAAATTATTACAACTGTAGAACATAAATTCTCTCTTGTATTCATAAAGATTATTTTTAATCCCACCTTAAGCTTCTCACGCCTATAAGGAAGACTAGCAAGAATGACAGTTAATTGTAAAATTAAAAAGAAATTATCTCAGAAAGTAGGGTATCTGAGTAGAAAAGACGAATCTGCTAAGCTTTGCATGCTTTTAAATTGAATTTATTGTATTTAAAACACAGAAGACGTTTTATCCAGGTCAAACTGCCCTTGAATAACCAGCCAAAAACCCAGACGGGGAAAGATGTATTTCAACAATTTCTCTATTTGGGCCAATACTATAACTTGCCACCCACGGTTATGCAGGGAAGGAATACTGTTTCTCCTATAAAAGTTTTACATAGATATATGCAGAGAGAGTGGCAGTCTACTGTGGTTTGCATGATTTTTAGCTTTTTTTAGTCTGTCCTTTCTCTATAAAGTATTTATTTACTTTTCTACAATTTTTTCAAAATCTAATCTGACACTAATAGTCTAAAGGCTCTGTGAGACCATGGGGATGCATTAACAGACATTCCATATCATAGAAATTTTTTAGCTGGTAATTCCTCAGCTTTAGTTGCTTATAAGTGGGATTGTAGTGGTAATTTTCCATAGCTGGCATTACAGTATTATTAAAAAAATGCAGAGTTTTTCAACTGGATCACCATTTCTTCTGTGCAATTACTATATATTCAGGGAATACTCCGCACCACTCTATTTGAAAATGTCTGTTCTTAATTTGCATATTAATACATGGAGTTATTTCTATTTGCAGGATTTGGGCCTTGCTGAACAAATCGCTTTACTGTTGAATTTTATTCTGGACGGTGAAAAATAATCACAAGGTTTTGTTCTTGTATCAATTACAGAATTTGGAGGTTGTATTAAACAAATGAACAAAGCTAAGCAGAATGGATCTTACAGGAAACCCCATCTGCCACAAACCAAAGTACAGAGATAGGACTGTAGTACGTTCATGAACTTTAGGTAAAAAATAAAACCAATAGCTGTTCCCAAAAGCCACCCATAACCCCCACTGTTTTAGGAAATAACTGATACATTCATCGTTCTTGAATTGCACTACATAGGTCAACACAATTCCTGCCATAGATTTTTCTGTCAAGTGAAAATTTGTAATTTATATACAGGTAATGTAGCTAAAACTGCTCCTGTAATCAACTACACAAACGATGTTGTTTATCTCTTGCTAGTAGTAGTAATCGATTGTTTTATAAT
>NW_009597483.1:0-18802 GCF_000690535.1 Cariama cristata
AAAGATTTTCATAAGAATGTCAAATCCACTAGCAATCTTAGGAAAAAGCCTGTGAAGGCCACTGGTTTTTAAATTTCTTAAGAGCAGCTTAATGTGTGTGCTGTGCATTGAGTTTAGCTCTGTAACAACTGCCTTACAAGGTTACCTCTCGGCAAAACTGCTATCAGTGACAATAAACTGTAGAAAGGCTTCAGCACAGATATACATTTCAACCCTGATGGTTCCAGTGCAGCAAGGGATGCGTTTTCTGCAGAGCACACACACAAGTCTCGCAGGTGATTTGCTGAATCACGACCTTAAAGCGTGAGTTATTTTCTACCACTGCACAGTGCTTCTGTAAGGCGTTGAATTTTAACTGACCCTACCGAAAATGAATGCTGATCTCGTCACTGATGTACTCTTGTCCTCTCTGCTCCAGCGCCGCCCTGCCTGCCTGGGTCCGAGCCCAGAGATGAGGGCACAGCAGATCAAATGGACTGCACACTCCCATGCTATGGGTGTTAGCGAACAAGCTCCTCGTGACCCCTCACCTTTCTGCCATGGGAAAATTTCGGGGGACTCATTCCCTGTTTGCAGGAACAAACAGCAGCAGTTTTACATCACAGGAAAACGTTGTATTAGTCAGTAAGCTTCATCACATAAGCTATACTTTGCAGTGCAGTTAAGCAGTTGTGCAAACCACCGAGGTACCCCAGCAAAGTTCTCAAGGTTCGTCAGACTGGGGAAACGAGAAGTTTTGCATTTCTATTGACTTAGTTTTAGTGCCACAGAAGGTACTAGGAAGAAGGATGGAAAGAAAGGCTCTGGTGATAGACTGATCAAGCTGAGTCAGTGTGAAGCAATCAGAGCAAAGCAAAGCAAATAAGGCGGCTGCCTGCAGGCAGCGGTGGCCAGGAGCCTGCGCTCGCCTTCCTGTTTGTGTTTACCAGGACATAGCTCCTGCCATTAACTGCATTGTGCTTGCAGGGAGCAGCAGCTCCAGTGATGGATGGCTTCTGCAGAGATCCTTTGTACCTGCCAACAGGGCTGAGCAATAAACAGCCTGAGGCAGCATCCACTTCATTTCCTTAACACGAACGTGCACTGTGCCCAGCTTTCAGGTCAGGCGCAGGAGCCAGCTTGCAGTTGCAAAGCGTACGTATGTCCAGGCAATTACACACCAGCAAGTCCCTGCAGCTCCCTCCGACTCGGGAGAGAGGTGAGATACAAAGAGCTGAAAGCCAAAAGGGGAAGGCAATGGGTACTTTATCTATTGCCTGTGGATCACTGACCATTTGCCTGCGCAGGGTACATGTGGAGAAAGACAAGCCTCATCTTGCAGTTCAGCAGCATTCCCAGCACATGCTTGCATTTAGTTAGGAAGCCGTGTTGATGTTCAGGCACGGGATCACCTCTGAAAGCCACCAACTGGTCTCCCTGGCCTGTGATGCCAGCACTGAGCACCACTGGTGCTGGAAGAGGCTCCAGGAGGGAGGCACCACCTCCCAGCTCCACAAGCCATGTATCAGAGAAAGAGCAGGAAAAGGATTTAGATTAGCTGTATTCAAGCACTCATTACCAAACCATCTTAATCCAGGGAAGGGAAAAAGCAACGTACCCCTGATTGCAGCATCTGCAGCCGCTTTCCTTCTGAGAACTTGCCCCCAACTTCCCTGCTCTGACAGCAGGCTCTCTACAGTCGGTATCCAGCCTGTAGCCAACACGGTTGGCTCTGTGCAGAAGCCCACAACCTTTAATTTAGCATCGATCTTGGCCTGTATAACATCCAGCAAAGAGTATCAAGGTGTGTGACCTCTGCCCGTCCTCATCCCTCAGCTGCTCCAGCCCCGGGGCTCCTGCCGACGGCCGTGGGAGCTCCCCGCACCAAGCAGCTCCAGCCTCAGCCCTGAGCACTCCAACTTCGCCAGCGTGTTTGCGGAGCAGAGCGTGTCATACTTCTAAAGAGTGACAAATTGCCAGGAAGGGCTCCCCCTGCACCCCAGCTCCGCTGTGCACAGCCAAATTCCCCCGTGCCACGTTAACAGCTAATAAAACAATAGAGCTTTTAGGGGTGGACTTCAAAGGGATCTCGGGCAGATGAATGAATTTAACATTTCTTCACTTACTGTCAGCACTGAGGGAGAGAAGGGCAGGCTGAGGTCGAAGGCTTCAGCAAGCAGCAGCAAACAAATACAGGCTGGTATTTGGGCTACTGCAGAAAAATGAGTGGTAATTCATCTAAGCAGTTGGTGAGTACCAGGTTTTTCTTCTCCTTTATCACTGCTCATCCACCAGCTGCCCTACTTTCTTTTTTTGTTTTGTTTTTCTGTGCTACATGATCACTACAAAATACCATCAAAATTTAAAAAAACCCGGAGTTACACCTAAACCACAGGCCAAGTCACCAATAGCTCATTACAGTGTGGAGAATCTTTAGGCAGCCTGGTCCAAACTCAAGCAAATGTAATTATTTTCAGGTGCAGCAACAAAATTATATTTGATAAGCATGCCTCAAGATCCCATGGCTAATTTACAACTACGTGTCCATCTACAAAATAATTTCAGCAAATCATTAGCTCATTGTCCTATGCAGTCACAATAAACACCTACATGAAGTAAACTTTGAATTATGCAACTAAAAGTGGATTAATATTACTTAAAAGGGAGATACCTTTTAAGAGCTGGAGAAGGAAGTACGAGAAAGCAGAAAAAGCGGGGAAAGCCGTATTTGTCTCAGATAGCATAGCCCAAATCATACCTCCTTGGCCATGTGGATAAAGACTCTCCAGCAGCTTAGTCCCACATGGAGCAAGGGCAATGCAGAGCTGAGCAGCACAAGCGGCACCTACAACGGAGGTCCTTGCTGGTGGAGAAGACAGTCAAAGCTTCACAGCTCCCACCAGTGAGGCTGTGCCAGCCAGATCTGCACCAGGGATGGAGCCTATGGGGCAGTTGGGAAGGGATTAGAGATGAAAGAGCTCTTAAACAGACGAAACGTCATTTCGTAAAACTGCCACAAGCAACATGGCTTCTCCTCAGTTCTCTGACCGGCTCTTGTTAAGTCACAGCCTTTACTCCCACACAGTGTCTGAGGAAGAAAGAAAAGGAAAAAAAATAAAAAAATCTTTGATTGTTCTGTGCGTGGGTTGTTTTTATCCTTATGTAGGACATGATACACGAAACAACAGGAATAAATTATCCTAGTTTTTAGAGTTGGCATGTTTTAGCCTCTTGAATACCATCATCCATATTCTACATAATTTCCAAGTCCAGCCCAAATGGCTTGTTCTGGAAAACAACTTTAAAGGTTGCAATCATTTATGTCGCATTCACATCTGCTGCCAAATTTTCAAAGCATTCTCCGTTTGGCTGTCCTACAAAACACTTCTGCAGGGGACACTTTCCAAGCATTCACCACCACTGTGCAGCAACAGCATTTGCATGCAGTCAGCCCATGGGGAGATGTGGCGTGGCTCAAAAGCAGCGGGCTCGCAAGCAGGGAGGGAGACGGCCTCCTGATAACTGAGCTGACAATTTCTAGGTTCTTTAAAACCAGACCCTTCCAAGAATGCCCTTTGTTCAGCAGTTGCTCCATTCAGTCTCTCTCCTTGTTTGCTTGTAATTTATTCCTTCTAAAAGTCTTGCCCTAGGCTAGTAGAAAATTAAAACAAGGAGCCAGATTATTTTTTTTTTTTTCCTCACTTTTGCTCTTTCATCAAGAACAGTGAAAATTTGGCACAGTTGAATATTTTGTTCAGCTCTTTCTTTCAGTCTTTGAAGTCCCCCAAAGCTTTGGTAGGAGTCTAGGCTTCCACTCACATCTGCTTTCCATGAAGCCATTTACCGCACTTTATTTGTGCCATATTAGATTTTTCAGTGCAGGGACAGAACTAACGAAGCATTTACATTCCCGGGAAAGTGGCATATATACAACTACCACATTACTCTGATAGAAACAAACTACAACTGACATATTTCAAGTTCTCAAGCAATCAGCCATGTTGTGCTACAGGCAGCAAAGGGTCCAGAGCTGTTGGCTACTTTTCTTTTTGATGCTCACTAAACGTTAAACACCCTCAATGCACTTTTAGTTTACACAGTTATCAAGGGATGCTCTAGTACCTGTAGGAAAATGCTTTATAAAAGGGAGAGCTTGGATGAAAGCTTAATGAAAACAAATCATGGCTGAACAGAAGCTGCATCAGAGACGGTATCAATGACACAGAGCACTGTCAACAAGATAATGGCATCACGCTGCTAACTAACTGCTAAGGCATTTCTTTTACAAACAGAAGACTAATCCCCTGACAATGCTCCATTCCAAAGACTTTATTGCTATCAGAGCAGGGAAAGGGTGTTGATTGACTCTCTATCAGATGGATCCTGGTGAACCATAGGGACTATTGATTATCCTGCTGTTTTCTATTTTGTATTTCTCTTTAATAACAAAAAAACCACACCCTAAGAAATATTTATCCACTTCTAATACTGAGAATGTTACTAAGATTGTTGCAAGTTAGAGGTGATAAAGTAGCAACTGAGAAAAATATGCCTTGGAGGAGTCAACATCAAGAGCCCAGCAAGCTCATTCTTTGAGCATGATCTCCAATGGCCTTCAGAGTTTAAAGAGGGGGAGTTTGTTAAAGAGCCAACTGGAACTTGGAAAGTTCATCATAGGATTGCCTATCCAAGCTCAGCACAGCTCCAATCACTGAAGCTCACGGAAAAAACATTTTTTGGCATCCAGCCCTTTGCCATCCAGGCAAAAGACCAAATCACAAGCAAATGACAAAGTGTGAAACATGTGCTTACATTCATTCAAGCTTGGGAGGAGAGAGTCACTTACTGGTTGAGCTTGATCACAGGGGCTGTGCGCATCAGTTAGCAGGCAAAAGTCTAACATTGCTTCACATTACTTAGGGCAGAAGTGGTCGGATCAAGCTCTTATATGCTGCTTTGAGTAACTAAATGCCAGATCTGGTTGTCTAAACAGACATGAAAAATCACACCCCATGTATAGCTATGAACAGTTGCAAGGAAGGTGATAGCACAGCCTCCTACCTCAGTTTCTCTCACTGTTCGAAAGTGAGAGAATAACATATCTATAATGGAAGTTATTTACTACATCCTGTCACTGAGAGGTAGATACAGGAGGATCGTCCTGGGTTTGATGGAAAGGTCTTGTATCTCTAAAGCTCCTTTCAGCTTCCCCCCTACCCCAAGCTGAACAGTGCTGGTTCATCATCTGGTTTCCCAGGGTCCCTTCCCTCCTTTCTGATACATCTTTCTTCCTAACAGTCTGTTTCTTCATTTTGTTCCACGGAAAATTTTTTCAAAGCTGGAAGGTGTTGAAAACCCATGAGACAACCACCGCAGTCCCCAAAAGATGACCATCCCCATGCCTCTTCTGTTACACGAGTTACCATGTACCTATAGGACACCTTCACTACTGCTATGTATTTTGCTATCAAATTGCACATCCCTTACAGAAATACCGAGACATGAATCAGGTGTTCCAAAGAAGCGTGGACCCTGAAGCATTCCCTAACCTGGGCAGGGGATTGTGTGCCCCAACAATGTTCAGGTCTCCCCTGTCCAGAGACACTGCTCTTGCTGGGAGACACTTACAGTCACTGGAACAGGGGCTGTGGTGGATGTCAGGAGGTAGGGGGCCCGAGAAAGGGATGCTTTTTCCTGCCGCTCTAGTGATTTGAATTATTTCATGATGGCAAAAACCAGGAGAGGAAAAAAACACAGCACTATGTTAAAAAAAAGAAAAAGAAAAACATGATTTTAAAAAGTGCTGTGCCAGGTAAAACTCCTCTGTTTTGTTATTATGAGAGTTCCCAGTATTGATAATTTCTCCTAGTTGCTGGTTTGTAAGTTACTTCTGAGTAGAAAATTCAATTACATGGGCCAAGTCAACAATAATGTTTTTCCTGGCAACAGTTCATTTTGCCAGTGGAAACGTTTTTTTTCCCCCCCTTCTTTTCTGGATTCAACTCTGCAAAGTTGCTAAATTCTTCCAGATCTCTGGTCTGATGTGATCATAAATATCCTGATTGTATTCCACTGATTGACAGACTGGGGATGGATTAAGTGGGGATTACAGCCTGGAATGATCAAAATGTGCTTTCATGGTCAGTAACTTTGCAATAAGTCATAGTTCCAATGTATGTTAACTATATAATCTAATTAACATGGTTGTTTATGTATTTAATATTATTCTTAAAACTTTTTAATAAAAGAGGTTTTAAGGAGAATTATATGTTGTTTAAAATATAAGAACCTGTTCCTTGAATGTACAGTAGTTTGGGGTTTGCTCTGTCATTAAGATGACTAATAAAACTATCTCTTACTATTAAAATGTGATTTGAGCAGTATAACAGGCCTAATTCTGCCCTCACTGATAGGTGGGTAAACTCAGGTTTTCTGTTTTATTTGAAATTAGTTTGGGTTTACATTTTAGTAATTCAAGGCAGAATTTACTTCATTAGGATTAAAACACTACCTTTTTAATAGACTGAGACTATTAAATTCATACAGGCACATAACTAAAAGCATCTGAATTTTCTAAGGTCCTCACCACTCAGAAGTCTCGAGGCTGTCGTTATTTACTGAGTAGGAGCAGCACGAATTAATCTTATGGGTACAAACCTTAGATGTTTTACTGCACAGGTTCACATACACACAATACATACCTAATGATATCAAACCAAATTAAAGAATTCATCAAGGCAAAACTCCAAACTACAGCAATGTGTTCAGCAGCTGCACTTGTGAATATAAAAAGAGCTTGCTATTTGATTGCAAGGTCAAGGAATTATAGTGGAGATGTTAAGCAGTTGTCCATAAAATCTGAAATCTGAAACGAGTAAATATTTTGCAGGACTGCGGATTCTCTGCTGTCTCCAACCCACCCAGCCTTGAAGTCAGCATCTCAGAGCTGTAACTCATATTGCGCTGCAGTTATACCTCTACTCCAAGACTGGTTTTTAGCTTTCAGAGGATTCTGCATTTCCACTTGCTTTTGTGCCTGCTGGAGCTGCAACTGCATGTCCCTGGGCCGTGCTCCTGCAGCGGATGGGGACATCACAAACCATGCCCAGCACAGTTCGGGGCTGCAGCTTCTATGTAAAGAGTTCAGGTAGGTATTCAAGCTCCATCAGGTATCTCAGGACTCTCGGTGGTCCTAATGATAGGGTCCAAGAAAGTTTAATATGGTGTATAAGTACTGATGAGCAGTACTGATGAGACCCAGGGCGAGAGGGAGCCCTTCTGCCATGCTCTGCTTCACACCCACATGGCTATCCTCCCTCTACCACATGGCCATCCTCTCACCTACATTCTTACAGCTTCTTCCTGACCTGGGAAAAAGGAGGTGAAAAATTTCAGTACATACTGCTGTCAGCCTCTGATGTCCCTGTTGCCCTCCTGATTAGAAAATATGCCTGCGGGACTGCTTGTTCTGGTGCATGGACATCACTGAACAAGGATCAGGATGGACACCACCTGACTCAGACTTAGGACCTGATCTGGAGATCAGAGGAGGGTTCAGCCCTCTGCTCACCCCACACGTGGGATCCTGGCACAGGTCACAACTCCGCTGGGCTGTCACCAGAGATCGGGTGGTGATGCCTTCTCTTGAGGCTGACCTTGTGCAGGAGTCAATCCATCAACCCCAGCACGAAACGCACTACATCATACTGCCGATCCTTCAAGCCACACAGAAAGCTCTACCAAAGTCCCTTAAATGAAGTAGGAATGTTTCAATTTAAAGGAATTAGAAGCATCTTTAAAATGTGACGGTTCCCATCACATGAAGTCCCTGCACAGTGCACTGCCCGACAAGCCTGATTATTCCCCAGCCGGCCAGGGGCTTAGAAAATATGTTGAGCACTCAAATCATTTTAGTTCTTGCTGCACTGTACATACCCAGAATCTGAGCTGGGTTCACATTCGAGGGCTTATAAAAACTTGAATACACTCCAATAACTTAAATCACTCAGTGAGGTTTATAGTGATTTAAAGCCATTGGAACTCTCCACGTTTGGTGCACAAGGGCTCCAGCTTGGAAGAGAATCAAGGCATGTTCCAGCATGGCAGCTCCAGGCATATTGAATCAATTTCAGCATGTAAAAATAATTAACAATGATAAAAATACATTAATAATACTGTAATTATAAGGCCAGACCAAAGTTTCAGCCTGAAAAAAAAAAAAAACAGCTGCAGAAATTCAGCAAGGTTTGTGAACAGCTTGAACAGGGAATAATGAGGGATTTCAGTGACAGGAAAATAAATGGAGGCAAATCAAGGGTAAGGAGCAAAGGAAGATCACATTTGTCAGTAGTTAAAAAGTTTTACTGGCCTGAGCTGCAGGACTTGCTAAATTCTGCCCTGGACCCATGCCAGCACAGCATTGCTAGGCCAAGGGATCAGAAAGAATTCAAGGTCCAAGATCTTGCAAGCCATCAGGACTAGGATCAAATGCTATATATCATGGAGTTGGCTCATAAATCTCTGCTTTCTAGTAGCATATAGTAGGAACGTCAAACTTAGCACCTGTCTGGAAAGGATGCAATGTCGTCTGAAGGACGCTTTTCCAGAGCTTCCTAGAACCAGCCCGGTCCCCATAGGGTGATGTCAAGCCCCAGGGAGCAACAGGGCTTTGGCTATTTCTGCATGAGCTTTCGGGCACCTGGTACATCAGCTTCCAGCCTGGACCACCACCAGAAAATGCCTAAGGCTGTAGGAATAAATACCAACAGGGACAACATTAACCACCAAATGGTTTTGTCACATCAAACAACTGATTTGTTTTGGTCAGCTGTTGAGGATGGTTCTTATTTCATCAAGGTTGATTCACCCATCCCAACTTGTTCTATACTCAGCCATCATGCAGGTGCCTCCTTGAGCGTTTTAATAATACCATCCCAGCCTACAGAAAAGTTTGTAAAACTAATAGCACAAGGTCTGTCCAAAGGCTGTGGGGAAAGAACATGCAAAATATAACAATTTCAATGCATGTGTTGAAGAGAAGAGGGCTGGGCATAGACAGGTGATGTCCCTTTTTGTAGGGGAAAGACATTAATTTAATTCCCCTGGCAGAAGGAGGAGAGGTGTTTTCTCATTGTTCATGTTAAGGTGAGTTTCTGAGCATGGAAGATAGGGTCTCTGCTTCCAGAGCTACCAGCAGAAAAATAAAGCCTAATCTTATGCCATTATATTCACAATTCTACTGTGGTTTTAAAATGAAACTTTTACTTTGGCATGAATTCCCATCTCATTTTCTGTGAAATACAACAGAGCTCAGGACAACTGCAACCAAGAGAGGTTTCTATGAAAAAAAGCCTGTAAACCCTTTACTATCTTTAATCATGAAAATAATTCAGTTGCTGCAGACCTGATATTCGTGGCTGGGGCCCAAGGACCTTGCAATTCACAAAAGCACTGAAGGGATCCATAAAAAGTGGCTGGCCATGAGGAATTTACACTTGTTTTTTAAAGGGAATAAAAATGTGGCTATAGCAATTTAGAAGAGTTTAGGTATTCAGGCCTTAGAGAGGTTTAAATCACTCAGTTGAGAGGTGCATAGGTGCATTAGTGAGCCTTCATGCAATGCAAAAAGCCAGGAGAAATTGTATGGCAGAAGCATTTCTGGGCAGAAAGTGCTTTGAAGCTTGCTCTGCCCACAAAAGGAGTCCTTGACTCAGCTACATGGTAGACTCCAGCTTATCATGCCCCACATTCAAAGCATCCTCCCAACTCCCCCCACGTCCCTTCCACCCCACATGAGGGGTCAGGGCCCCTCACGAGCCACACTCAGATTCCCCAGCTCCCCTTGAGCAGCCCCTTGCATCGCCCACATTCTCCCAGTACCAGGGAGGTCCCTTGCCCAGCACAGTAGCTGTCCCCAGGGATGACCAGGAGCCTTTGGCCAGCGGAAACATCCAGGATAGGGAGGCCCAGGAAGGAAAGTATTTTCAAAGGGCTCAAGATAAGACAGGGTCTTTCAGAGATAATGACAATCCCCAGCCTCACAGCATGCAAGACTAATTGCAAAGCCCATCTCCCTGACCCGAATTTCCCACTCTAAGCCCTTCTCTGTTTCTCATATTCACTCGCTAATTCTGTTCAAGCATTTTAATCCCACCTACTACCGGGACAGAAAAGTAAGAACTTACCATTTGGAAATAAAGCTAATAAAAATACGAGAAGGCAGCAAGGAAAGAGCTGATGGCGTGCAAGAGCTGTGATCTCTGGTTTTAGAGGGTCTCAGGGTCCCTGACCTGGACTCCCCATGTTGACCTCAGGTACCTGGGGGAGATGCTGCCCCTCTCTGCAGCGCGGGTTCAACCCCACGACTGTTCAAGCTGCCTTCCAGGGTCACACATCTCGTACAATACTATCAGACGCTGCTCCCTGCTGACAAAGATTTCCTGGCAGATCTCAAGAATTTGGGGCACTACATTTCTGCTGCTTGCAGGGGCTGTGACGCCGCAGCAGTGCTCCTCAATGCTGCGGCAAAGGGTTCGGCTACTCCGTACCTGAAGAAAAAAGGAATTGATTACAAATGGTTGCTGCCAAGACATTGAACCAGGGACAACACAACGTTGACAGAAGCAGCTGGCTCTCAAATGGCAAGTGCTTTGTGGCTCAGAGGGCCATAACCCCACCTCTGCATCTCCCAATGCTGCCATCCCAGGAAAAGCCCGGTTCGGCTTTGCTGGCCAGTCACACTCCCAGTCTTGGGAGCAAGTATGGGGGAAAGGCACTTTTCCTGCTTTAGCTTTGGGTATGAGTTTTATTTTCCTTGCCTTGGTGCCCTCAGGGTGGTTGTTGGCTGCAGTAGATGGTGGGTTTTATTTTTCTAGCTTGTTGTACCTCTCTTGGGAGAAGTTGTTACAGTTGTAGTTGTATTTTTCCAGCTTTTCCAAGCTTACCAACTCCCCAGGGTGCTGTTTGCCTGAGTGGTTTGGTACAGTTTTATTTTTACAAAAACTATTACACTTTTTAATTTTATTTTTGTATGTTAATTAAATACTTTTTAATCACAATGCAGACGCAGTTGCAGGGGCCAAGAAAAATACATAAACAAGAAGAGAATCCAAACATATATCTGCCCAGCATGGTTCAGAAAAACTTTCCAAACCCAAGTTCAATCTAGCCAGTCTTGGATCTCTGCATTGAAAATTTAACAACACAGCTCCACCACCAGTAGTCTGCTCTTTAGTTCGCTGCAAACCTTTTCCTTGAATTACCAAGTAGGAAGGTGAAATGCCCAGAGAGCAGCCAGCGTGCACATGCAAGAGAAATGCTGAGCTGCGGCACCAACCCTGCCCACCCCAAGTTCACAGCACTCCTTGGATCAGAGAAAATATCCTGAAGTTCTCTTAAACAGTGTTTGTCAGATCACTCTAAGAGATGCTGGAATTGCACAGCAAATGTGACTTGTTTCTCACCCCTGGAGCTGGACATCGGTCAGGTTAGCCAGTTCAGTCTACTGCCCTATACAGTTTCTCCTATCCCAGTATTTGTCCCTGCAAAATCCACAGGGAATCAGCTTGTCCACCTATGGACATGCAGCAGAAAGGAAGCAAAGAGACCACAGACATCTAGAGAGACATGTCCTTGCCTAGCACGTTCAAAACCACCTCTTTAAAGTGCTGGTACTGTAAAATTCTTGCCACACCTGAGAAATAAAATGTGAGATTTAATTTAAAACGAGAGATATTAGAAGGGAGAGCTGCAGGTGATGAGGTGCTGGCATTTCTTTGGCTCAGGGCCAGGAGGGTAGGAAAAGAAAACAAGCTAGATGCGTTATATCCTACATACCTTGGCAGCTCAACAAAGTGACACTCATGTAGGGCTCATGAAGGAGGCAATTAATGACAGGGCAGTGGCATTAGCTGCAGCACAAGGAGCAGTGTAAGACATTAGAGCTGAAGTTCATTCAAAGCACAGGAGAGACAAGGCCAATAAAAAAACCAGCAGCAGTGTGAAAAGTCAACATACTAGGCAGGCAATGGAAGCAGAGAAGATATTTCTTCTGAGAACCTATATGCGATCCTTGCGCATCTGTCACCCTTGGGTTTTTAAATGTTTGACTAAGTGGTGATTTTTTTAACATCTCCATGTATCTGAATTACATTAGTTAAAGGCTGGGAATGGTACAGGATGGAACAGCTAAGTATGAGGACCCCTTATCCTCAAAAACAGGTCTCCTACAATACTTTCAAAATTCCATGATGAAAACTGCAGCGAAGGAGTTATCCGAATGCGTACAAAAGTTAAAAATACTGTTTCAGATATATCCCTGCCTTTCTATTGCAAGCAGACTGAATGAACAACCATGTCACCTCAATGAGTGGACTGTACTGGGCACAAGCACTGGGTGACTGTTCTCCCAGTTTGGCTTTACTGGCACAAGCTGTGGCTCTGGTAGTCCCTGGGCTGTGCAGCTGCAGGCCATCCTCAGCAAGAGCCTTATTAAGGATATTTTATTGCGCTCTGTCTCTTGTGGGCCCAAGGATCCTTCTGATCACTTGGAGAACTTTTGGGACTGGGCCATGTTAGAAGGATGTTTTCCCATTATTAATCTCCACCAAAACTACTTGTGTTGTTTAGCTTGAAAAGCTAATTTTAACAAGTGTGTCCAATCTCTCAATTTAAAGCTGGGCAGAAAAATCAAAGCAGTTTTACTTCATAAAACATGTTTTGATTAAAACAGGTTGTTTCATGGTATTACAAACAATAGTCAAAGAACATTTGAAAGACAAGATTTGCTTGGAAATATCTATTTTCAGTCTTTTCCCACAATAATTTTTTTTCAAAGTTTGTGCTTATTTTCATGTTGCGGGGAAACGCAGCTATGCCTGCCCCTTCAGCAGAAACTCTGAAGTCTGCCTAGCATGTGATGAACTTACCAAATTTGTTATAAATAACTAGAAAAAGTATTTACTACAATTTCATTAGAGCATTTCTGAACAGGCAGCAGCTCTTTCGCTCTTGTAATTTGTCCAAAAAGACAACAACAAGGCTCAGCTGCTTGGCTGCCAAGCAGAAAGGTCAAATTGCTGACCTCCATTTTGGGGTATCAGTTACAGCCACCTCAGCGCTCCCCATTGCCTGCTGCAGTTGTCTGTCTTCTAAATATAGCTGCTCTTAGTCGCGGGATATTCTCTCCTTGTATACAATGGCAATACGGTTCATCATTCCCCCCAAAAAGTGTATCACAGGATACTGGCAGTATTTATCATTAAAAGTTACAGCCTGCATGCTATCTTATTTATAGAGTGTTGACAGAGACTTTGATGCTGCTGGTACACTCAAGTAAAGACAGCTTGTTTGAACTGCTTAAGCTTAAAACAGCAAAGTTGGCCATATAAGTCGGCCCCAATAAAGCTGGATGAGTGGCTTGACAAAACCTCAAGTTATTTTGAACAGAAAAATTAAGTTCATAGGTATATGCTACACTGAAGATTGTTTTACATTAATTTCAATCATAGGACCACAAGCTGACCTGAAATGCACGATTCAGACAGACAAGGAAAAGAAATGCAGGGCAGGGAAATAAGATCGAGACGAGTCCCCCATGGAAGCAAATCAGCTCCCCCGTGAGCCTCCCTTTCTCTCCACTGCCGTGGATGGTGGAGACAAAGCCAACCCGAGAGCTGCGTTCCGGCTTGCCCTATTTTTAGACACAAATATGTTATTCATAAGAAATTCTCGAGGTGTCTATTGGTTTGGGAAGTCACAACACAACAGCGGGAGACTGATCCATCTTCCTTCAGGGAAGACCCAGTGCTGTTTGCCAGCATCCCACAGCCTGGGGCAACCAGGGTCTGAGGAACACGTTCCTTCCCGGTGGCCTGCCTTTCTCTCCTGCCACAGTAACAAATATATAAAGCTTCTGTCCTTAGAGGATCCCTATTTTGACTAATAACTAGAGAGATCCCTTAGTACCAACAGTTATCTCCAGAGTTCACGCTGCAAGGATAAACACTGAGCAATTTCACTACCCATCATCTGAGACCAAGGTTGGACTTGGGGGACAAAGATAAAAGTCTTTCAAAATATGCAAGGGATAAGTGAGAAAGTTTGGCTTGCACAAGGCATTTTTGACATTCCCACATGTCTCAAATGTCCACAGCTTAAACACAAACAAAATCAGTGGAGATTAAAAGAACTTTGACCCTATATTCTTCATGCCTTTCATTTCAAAAAAGAAGCCAGAAGCCCCTCACGCACACTCGCCCAGCACCCTGGCTCAGGCCCTTTTTCCATCTCTTCCAGGGGGATGAAAACCCCCCCCTGGAGCCCGGCCAGGCTGCCCAGGGCACACTGTGCTTGTTCTCGTATCTGCAGTCCCGGCAGAGCAGTGAATAAGCACTGTCAGGAGCGTTGAACAAATACCACGCTTGACTTTTCACTGGGCTCTTATGGGCCCAGAACAAAAGCCTGGATCCGAACCCGCTGAAACTTTGGGGCCTTTGAAATCTGGATCCAGATCTGAAGTTTGTGGTTGGACTTCCATCTCCAGGGTTTCAGTTAGGAGTTCAATTCATAAACACTTCTGCCACGGCCTTTTTCTGCTTTACTCTGCCATGAATCAGGAGTTACTGCTATGAAATTAAGTTAGACCTGGCCACAAGTGGGAATAGAACAGAGTTTACTTGTATAACCAGCCATACATTTCCGCTTTTTCATTTCTAGGTGTAACACACAGTTAGGCACGGTGGCTTGTGTATATGTACGTGGTACACACAGTCCTTGGATAAGGCATGGCAGCGCAATGGTAGGAGGAGGTGAAAATAAGCAGGACAAAGACTCAGCAGAAGCACACAAACAGAAAGTGCTCAAAAGTGGACTTAAAAATCCATCTGCCTCTTCTGCCAAATGTTCATCATCAGCACCAATGCGGCGAACACACACTGCAGACTCCACTGCCTGCCACAGCCCTATGCACATCCACCTCGAAATGTTCTCACTCGTGAGCTCCTTACCAAAAATTCAGCTCCTGAGCTTTGCTTGTCACTCAGAGCAGGCAGGAGTCACACGTTTGAGATTTCACCAGGCAAAGTGCTTCTGTGCTGTCAATGAAATAAACATTTTAACATAAATTAAGAAGAGCTGCCTATGGGCTTGTAATAGCAGAACTCCAAATGTGCACATCCCAGCTCCGGGTATATTGCTTTAAAACCTACTATAAAGCTTTTCTGCTGCTCAGACACCGTGGACAGGAGAATCTGAACTGAAGGATGCTCCCCAACCTGCCACTAAACCACAGGGAAGTGGTGAGCTTAAAGTCCCAATGCACTGGCTCCTGGACCACGGGAAGCCCAGAGAGCCCGAGGGTGTTTTGGCACAGGTTTCAGGAGGTGATGCTCTCATCCTTCTTTCTCCCCCTGACTTTTTGCTGCTGCTGGTCCCATTCCTGCATTACAAATTCACCAATCACTGAGGACTCCCCAGCAGAAGGTCTAACAAAGACTTCATTCTTTGCTGACTATTTTCGTGGCATAATATCTTTTTAAGGTTAAAATCTGTTAGGTAGATATTTCCTGCAGTTAATGTCACCAGCTTCTGACTTTCCTCTAGGATCCCATACATTCACTGCATGCTTCGGTATGACTGTTAATTACCACAAGGGCAGAGTATTATTTTCTGTTCACAGAAGGAAAAAGGAAAATGAGCTGATGGTGGGGGAAGGAATCAGATACAAACCATCATACAGTTAATCAGCAAACTTTTCACTAACCCTTTGCATATTCAGTGCTTTAGGGGTTAATAAAGTCTCTTAGAAAGCAAAAGGTTTCCATCTGTAATTGGATCCTTTGTATGTGCTTTCCGCTATAGGAATCAACTTAGCATTGACATCCTCGTAAAAATTTCCATTAGATTGAGGACTGAATGCCCACTAAGGCTCTGTGTGGTTTTGCAATTGATTCACTGAATGAAATCTTATCTAAAATCTTTTTATTTTATGCTATTATGGGCACAGGGGAAAACAGTGATGTAGAAATTTTCACCGCTTAGTTAATGCACAGTGCCTCTTGGAAATGGCCTTCAGGTTACCTAAAAAGATTGCCATTTCTATTTCCCACTATTTTGTTTCATATTACCAGTAATTGAAAAATGTTTCATTTGTTACAAAGTTACACATTGACACTTCGAATTGAATTCAGAACCTTTATCTTTAATCTTCTTATTAGATAGCTTCAGACAGCAGTTCATGCTATGTAGGGTGGGAAAACACAGTTCATCAGCTTGCATTTTTTTTCAACAAGACATAATTTTCACAAGACATATGTAAAACTGTTCCTGTGCTTTAAAGATGTGAAGAGCAGTCTGGCTGTGTAGAAACTACAAATCAGATTTTGTATTGCTAGCGTCCCTGTAGTGGCGATTCTCTCAGAGAAAACACAGGGCTAGGTCAGAATATCGCTTACAAAAATGTCAAGTCTTTTACTTCTTTAAAACGATGCACAATCAAGAACAAGCAGAACTGAAGAGGAGGAGTCTTTTGTCTTTTCCTAAGATCTGCAGGCATATATGGATTAGTTACTATACCTTTTCCTTCTTTACATGCTATGAAGAATAAACGCCCAAACTAAGTTCAGAAGTTGAAGCCAGAATGAAGGCTGAACCGAGGAATTATCAGAATTCGTTGCAAATATTTGTGTCCTCCCAGCCATACAGATTGGACATTCCCATCTATCCACCGCATCCGCAAAGAGAACCATATACTTACATCATGTACTTACAGCGCACACAGCCATAACCTCATAAAGAAGCACACAAACCCAGGACAGCAGCACGTGTACAACACCTGCACACTCACACCCTGTGCACGAGCGCTCAGAGATACGCTAAATGCAAGCACATGGGTTACACAACTATATGTACTCAGATACAGCACATGGACATATGGTATGCATGTGGTTCGTACCCACAAAGTATGCATTTGAAACTAACAGGTTTATGTTCCTTTTCTCTTTACTGGTCCTGGCCTGGGAATTTGTAGTGTCCCAGCAGCAGTTGCAGCGTCCCTTACTCTGAGCTGCAAGACATTTGGACCACTGGGTAATACCATCCGGATTTAAATGGGAGATCCTTATAGTCTGCTCTTGTGCACATCACAAAGCAGACAATAATAATAATAAAATTTGTCTTTGCTTTCTTGCCTCTCATTTCAGTTGCGGGAGGTCTTTGCAGCGCATAAGAATAAAAATAATGCAATCTCTTGCCCTACTGCTGGAGGGAAAGCAACGCGGTGCTAGAGCAGCCAGGAGCAGCGTAAGACTGTGCCGGTCTGGAAAGCACTGCGCTTCCCAGGACGCAGAACGTGCCCCGGCCCTTGGGCTGGAGGCAGTCAAAGGAAAGAGAGCAGCCCCAAGCCATGTTCATGATGTCTGGATGATCTCTGCCTGCCCAAGCTTCTCCACAGGAGGAGTCTCCACTTCCTATGATATATGGTTCTCTACACAACACTTAACGATAATTTGAAAATATCAATGCAGCATACCCTAGCAATGTTGTATTGTCCAATTTCCAAACATATGCTTCAAGCTGAGCTGGCTGGCAATTTTCTAAACTTTTCTTTCCGAGAAAGCCATGTTCCCCAATATTTTAGATAACCTTAAATTTTTCTTTAAAAAAAAAATCTGATCTCAAAATTAAAGTGTACATCTTTTACTCTGAGCATGATGAGTGCTCTACACTTTCCTCTGTCTTCCCTCACCTCTTCAGTGCAAAAACGTGAGAAAGTAGAGGAATAAGATAGCAGGAAAGAAAGGATAGAAAAACAACCAAAATCAGAACCAAAACCATAATTTCAAATTAATTTTTCTTATTTTTATGTTTTCTACTGAAGATGCCAAAACCAGTTCTTTTTCACAAAACAATTTTAGAAGCAATATTAATGAAAATAGTATTTTTTTCCTAACAACCCACATCTGGCCTGACTAATCCTGAAGGCACCTGACATTAGACAAGCCACGGGACTGTTGGCTCCGCAGTGATACTTGTCATTAGTCCAGGAAGAAACCTCGAACTGGCAGAATTTTCATTCTCTGCATACATGAACACACACAGTGTGACCACAGCCTGGAAATTCCCCAAGACGACAAATGATCTGAATCCCAGATTTCATTTCAAAGCCAACCTCAGAATTTCCATGGTGCATTGAACCCTCCAGCCTTACATCCAGAAATCAATGAGGTGACACTGGCATAGAAGAAGAAATAATGTCGTGACAAAACAGGGCCCTAAAGTACTTAGCAATTACATTTAAAAACAAAATATCTAAAAAAGAAGTCAAATGCCCCTTAATCTCCATGACTCTCTAGTGTCACACTCTAATTAAACCCTCGGCTTTGTGTCAAGTTAGAGCTACCCCCAGTGGAAAAGGATGCCCTGTGATAGATATCATGAGGTGACCTCCTCCATCCCAACACCTGTATAACTACCCTTAGTTCTAATGAATGCATGTGCTGGAAGAATGACGGGATTTCCTACAAGCTCAAATTCACCCCATAAACTGCAAAGCATTGCTAATGTTTCTGTCTGTCCTGCTAAAATCCTATCCCTGGATCAGAAACGCAGAAGAAATGAGCTAGACCCCTTGACTGAAGTTCCTTGCATTTCCCTTAATATAAATCTCATGCAGAAATAACGGCAATTTATAACCCAGGCAGCCAGAAAGCAGTGAAATGAAGCAAGGGGCCAGTTTATAGCCTCAACAGTGCTTCTGAGACTGAAATTCAATTTCTGGCCCCAGAGGGTGGTTTTGGGAGAGCGATACCACCTTGCACACATTCCT
>NW_009597483.1:18850-34556 GCF_000690535.1 Cariama cristata
TTCCCTTGGCCATGGGCTCTTCATCATCCACCTGAGCAAACCCATTGTGCGCATTCATGGTGTGCTACCACTGCTGCCTCCTTGGCTGGGACACCAGCGACCTCACCTCTGGTCACCCACCGGTTGCAAGGAGGTGCCCAGGAGAGCTGCCGTAGAGCAGGGTACCACACTGCTAAAATTCCTGTCCCAGGCACCAGCTTCATTGAGCACCCTCTCCCCTGTCACTGGACTCAGCACATCTGGGGACGCATCTTTCACACGACTCAACACCATTTCCCATCTGTGCCTCTCCGCAGCTTAAGAGCTCTGCAATACTACATTTTAACAGACCAGTGGTACTAATGAGCTTATGACTAAAATGGCCATCTCTCTCCCAAAGAACCCCTTGCCAGTAAGGATTAAATACCCACTTGATCTCACTGGACATAATACAAATAGGAAACAACCCTACTTGGTTCAGGCAGAAAAGAATGACAGATTTGTCCTTCTCTCATGTGTTTACCATTGAACATTTCTATTACTCTGCATTCTCACTTCACATCCAGACCACAAATGCCCCACTTTGTGCTAGACACCATTCAAATACCTTGCATAGAAACCTTAGAATAAACAATAATAAAAGTGTGTTAAAACACAACCCTGCTTGCAGTAAAGATCCATAATCAGACCACCCCAACACAAAGATCTTGCAACCCAGTCTGAGACATTTCTCAGGTCACACAGCAAGTCAAGGACGGACTGGAGAAGACTTGCCTCCTTCAAATCAGTCGTACTTCAATTACTGGTTCTTCCCAAGGCCAAAAGCTGCCTTTCCCAGGAGGTGAACACACCCACCCAGCCATGTTGCTGACAGTTGTCAAAAAGTCAGGCTCCTTCCACATTTTCTAAGAACTAGTCTGCCCAGCAAGCAAAGACGGGGGCAACAAGACAGCAAAGAGGAAGCAGGATGGAAAGCCAGCTGGAGTGGTTATGCACACCCATGGGATTATTCATTGATGGACACACCAAATGGATCCCCATCCTATGAATATTTTTTAGTATAGACTTCCAAAGCTGATTTGGAGGCCTGAGCTCCAAGTCTCCTGTTTAAAGTGACCCTCCACACCTGGCTTGGCCAAATGAACCTGTGTTTCACACGTAGGTGCTCCTAGCTTCCTTCTCTGTGCGTCTCTTGGGGAAAGCAGGCACTGGAGGGCTGCAGAACAAAAGGGCAGCCCACAGCACCCAGCCAGGTCATCTTATTGCCAGGAGTGGGGCATTGGGATGGTGCCCTGTGGCTGGCAAAGTGGGAGCCTGTAGCAAGAAAGCAGCAAAGACCCAGCTTCTGTACTGGCATCACTTAAGCAAGAAGAGAACATGTGTCCACAGCCCACACTGCTCATGATTTACACCAACAAGAATGAGATCAGAACCAGGCCCATGCGCTTTATTACGACAGTAAACACAACAGGGAGCTTAGCCTCTCATCCTCAGGGTATATGCCTTCCTTGCCCATTTGTGGTACCAGCACAATAAATAACACATTCCTGGAACAGGAGATCCAAGGAGGTTTCCATAAACAATTCAGGACTTCTCCTTTAAAAACCTCTGAAATATTTTCTTAATGGCTGAGCCATGTAAGTCATTAGGTTTCTGTCAGTGTGCTCAATACATATGTATGTGCCAGAGACCAGAATCCTGGTGGAGTCTGTACTGCAGGACATCTATAAAAGAAAATTACAGTTTAAGTGTCCAAAACAATGATCTGTGGGTGGTCCTCTGGTTAGCAGATGGGTTTCTACAGTGCACATATAGCTATTAGTAACAAACACCTCCTTGTTTTTGTCTTAGTAGCCTCTGCATATGAAGAGGAGATAGCACACAGAGGTTTCACTGCCTACAGATTAGCAGTTCGTGTATCTTTGCTGCATAGAGTGTGCAATCCTACCTAGGCAGGTCTGATAGGTCTAATAGCATTTTTCACTCAAAATGGAGCTACTTGTAGGCATTTCTCGGCATAAAATAAGAAACAAAAACTGACTCACATGCTCTCACATGGCATTATGTCTTCTGGGTGAAGCCAAACCAGAACAGGCAGGGTGGAAAATGTAGTTAAAACTCCTTTTCCTTACATACATGGAGACACCCATACAGCCAGTTGGCTGTTGCCTGCTTGACTTACCAGCTTTGACCACAGACGCAGCGTGCAGCCTCTCCAGTTTAAGGTTTCTTTCAAAAAGGCCATGAAATTTCACCTCAAACTTCCCACTTCCAGTTTAACCTGAACAGCATTGTTCTTCTGATTTGGAGTGTGGCCCATGGAACAATTGCATAAAGCACATTGGGGCAGAGAGAAGCATGAGGGATGGGGACAGGGAAAGGGCTGCTGGGAAGGTCAGAAACCTTTTAAACCAGATTTGCACCTGCAGAAATTGCATCGTGGAGCCACGCCCTGAGGGCGTGTACCCAATGTCCGCTTTTCTTCCCACACCTGTAGGGAATCTGAGGTTTGACTTCCCCACCTTGTTAATCAAAGTGCTAACTCAAAGCCCTCTCACAAGTGTTACAACTATCAGGAGCAGCCCAGTAATTTAAGAACACCATATACTAATTGGCTATTGGGATGAGTAGTGATGTATACATATATTAAGTTTAACAGACTTTTGGAGAAACTAAAAAGTAAACAAAAGTATGGCTCAGGATGTGCCACTTTTCAGCAAACATTTGGGAGCTGTTAAGTGTCAGGGTGAGGAGAAGGAAAGACCTGCAGCCATGGCAGACCACCAGTTTTAAGGAAGCCACTGTGACTCTTGGTCCCAGGCTCTGAGCAGGAAGACTCACCAGCAGCAAAGGTAGTCATAGAGGAAAGTAAAAATTTGGGGTCCTGAGTCCAGAGCCTGCCCTGTGAGTGGGAAGAACGAAACTGCATCCTTCAAAAAGGGAAAAATAGGGTCCTAAGGCAATGAAGGCTGAGGGGATGGATGCAGTCTGGCCAGAGGGAGCAGATGCACAACTGGTACCAGGACCAGGAGTAAATAATCTGTTACCATCAATTATTTTGCCCTTGATCCCTCTGGCAAACACCCTGGGAACAGGGAAGGAGTTGGGAGCAATTAAGATGTAAAGGTGTACTCTGAGGAGAGATTAGCTAACATGGTCTAAGGCAGGGGAAGACGGTGTCTATGCACCAGATGGCCGGATCATGCAGGGATACCTTCAAGTGAGCAAGCTCAGGTTTCAGCAACGGGCTGGCCATCACCAGCACTGCACACAGCATGGGCTGATAGATAAGCTGAAACCCAGGATAAATTAGCCTCCACTGAGCTCTCTGTTGTGCTAGCTAGACCGCTACCAGCATCTGCATGGTTAACTGCTACATTATGCTGCCAGCTCTGCTGTTACTGCCGTATGGACACATTTACACCAGAAAAAAATCACTACACAGTGCAAAGGTTAACAAAGAGTTTGATGCTGAAGCTCTGCTAATCCCCTGAGAAAGTACTGCTCTTTCATACCTTTTACCTAATAGTGTGATGGCTTGAATAGATCACCTCTGGCCAGCCCATAAAGAGCCCATCATCTCCAGACCCAGGAGCTGGCTGTGCCACATTACTTTTCTGACCATAATTACACATTAAAGAGAATACAATGAAAGATATTTTGCAAACGATTAAAAAATCAATCAGATAACAGGCTTCTGGAGGAACCAGAGCTGCCTGCTTATGAAGGCTCACACCTGCTGGGGAGAGACGGGAGGGAGGGAGATGGCTTTAACCCACACGTGCTCCCAGCTATGTGGCCGACAAGTGGGCACAGCATCCCCCAAACCCACCATGGCACGCCCGGCTACAGCCCAGACTTTTCTGTGTGTGAACAGGGATCACCAGTGATGAGAAGACAGGGCAGGGATACACCAAGCAGTGGTGTTCTGCATTTCCACAAAGAAATGTTGCCTTTCACAGGGCTTTTGAAAATTCAGCTGAAATGACCAACTGGCCTCTTGAAACTTTCTTTCCTGCCTCCATAATTCTTTGAAGATTAAAAATTAGCTGGCTAAAAATTAACTAATTCTTGTATATAGTTCACTATATAGATTATCAGAAATTACCTCTCTTGACTTTAATCTTTAATTAGGCTGCAAGGATCATTGTTGGAATGGGACATTCTGGCAAAAAAAAGTACTGAAATTATGAATGTTCTGCAAGATTTGCTCCAAAGTGAATCAGTTCATAAGCATTTCCAGGGCACACCATGTCTCATCCTGCAGAGCATGTCTTAAATTTTCTGTCTGGATGTAAATCCTAGAAGAGGATGTCACCAGTCAGTTCTGAGAAGTGAGGAGTGTCATTAGCATGTTGCTTTAATTGTGTTTTAAATATCATATTAAACAAATTTTTGTAGATTTCCTAAGAAGAGTCTTCTTTCACGATGTGTCCCAAGTCTCATGTCAACTTACTGTGGCTCAGATGTGTACGTGAAATCCAATTAGCACATTCCAAACTTCATTTCCACTGAAACACAATCAATTGTAACTTATTTTTGACTCACACTGCTTTCTCTAATTGTTAGCTCCGGCCTCTGCTGAATAGGTGGTTAAGCAAATTATTCCATCTCACATATGAAAATTGTGCTATTTATGCCAGCAGCTTTCATGGTTACTGATGAGGTTTCTTGAGCTAATGAAATAATGAAAACACAAAACAGATTTACCTTTCTTAATAAGGAAAAAGATAATGAACTAAAATTAAAATTGGAACTCTCACTATACACAGAGTTACTGTAATATCGTTTCTGTTTTAAATTAATGCCTGTGCTTTTTTATTTTATTTTTTACATGCCAGTGACAAAGCTAGTTAAAAATCCACTTTAACTGTGGCATTGTAAGCATGCTTTTACTTTATTGCATTTTTTATAATAGAATTATGGGACATATAGTTTTGATGACTTTTCTCTTCTGTGTGATTAGGACTATATGAAAGGGCAGCACTTTGATTAGACTCTGTGCCAGGCTTCAGGGAAATTCATCATTGAAGGGGAAAGGGGAGGATGGATGAAGGTGGCTTTTGGTCACCTTCGCATCCTTCCATCCATACCTGCATGCTGGGCTGGCACATTTCTGCTGCAAATCTGCTGGGATTTGCATTGATGGAGCCATACAAAGCAAGCCAGGTTCCTTGCTTGCCCACTGGCTTGCTCTGATTCCCAGCCTGTGCTGGTGATACGGCTCATGAGGAAGCTTTGCCAAGAAGAAAACACAGCCATGTTGTGCATAAAGCCCCCATCCTCTCACCACAGGGCCAAAGAGGGGAGGAAACCTCAGCGTGCTTGTGTCATCTGCCTGGCAAAGCCTTCTTGCTTCCGCTAGTTTATGCATACAGAGTTTGAAATGGTCTAGCAATGTTTTTTTGCTGACTCCCTCATGACCACCATGGGGAGGCCAAGGACTGGGTCTGTGGGACTCCAGCTACCGCTGAGCCTGTGCCTGATGCTGCGCTGGGCTGAGCCGGGAAGGAGCATGGTCATGGTTGCAGTCGTGCAGGCTGTAGCAGGAGATAACCCCCTGGCACCGCTTCGGAGCTGGGAGCCTACAAGAATGTGGTCCTCCTGTTTTTTAAATATGTCTTCCCAGAGATGTGCACCATCAGTTTTTATTGTAGAGAGATCTTGGCTGGTAATACAAAATCTGAGAAATTTTGTACGGGGCAATCAGTATTTCTGTCAAATAACCTGGACAGCAGGTCCAGGAGATGCTGCATGTGTCCGTGTTGTGCGGTTGGAGTTTTGCAGAGTTACCAGCTGGATCCTGAAATCGTTCCTCAAACTCCTCTCAAAGTCAGTGAAGTTTGCTGGAGGAAGGACAATGAAGAGGAACGACAGCAGAGCCCAGTGCCGAGGGACCTGGCTGCTCCCAGGTGTCCCAGTGCTGGCACATCACGCAGTGCCCCTGCTTCGCTGCATTAGGAAATTGCTGCAAAAGCCCCTCAGCCCCACTGAGCTCTCAGCTCACACATCCCTTCCTCATGCTGCAGCACCCAGTTTTCTCCTTAAATGTAAAACAATTATACCATGCCATAAACTAGAGGGCTTGCTGGCCCTTTGCCTGCCACTGGGGGAGGAAATGGCCCCATAAATATTTGTGCAAGACATCAATAAATTTGAAGTGTTGACTCGAGTACTCGGCTTCCCTACCTAAGACCTGGAGCAGAGCTTCCGGTGTTCACGTGTTTCTGCCGCGAGAGGCCGGTGCTGGAGGCTCGCGATATCCCCAAGATGCTGAAACTGGAGATGGAGAGAGAAAACCCCTATAAACTCCTTTGCAAAGTCCCTTCATGTTACTGATCCAGGTGGAAAATGTCCTTGCAATTCAGACAGGGAAGGTTTGGGGAAGGAAAACATTCCTCTGGCCCATTGCTGCTCTTCATTATTTTTGATTCTTTTGATTTTCCAATTTGTACTGGTCCTTACTGCAAAAACACCATGGCTGTAGAGCTTCGTGTGGCCAGAGAGCTGGACAATCCCCTCCAGCAAAGCTGCTTTAGGCTGTGCACAAGAACCAGAGGAAGATGGGTCAATGTGGTCCTGCTTTGTGCTCGACAGCCTTAAGCCACAGGGACATCAGTGTCAGGAGCCTCCCTGTGTGCTTCTGAGATGAGTGCAATTTAATCTGGGTTAAAAATGTTATTTTGAGCTGGCTCTACTTTCACAATGTTTGAAGGGCATCACTTCAAACTGGAGGCTGTTTTGCTGACATTGTGGTAGCATTCCCTGCCTAGGCACACTTAGAAACCTCTTGACTTCAGTACTGATGTCTCCAGGTTTGCAAACTTTCCTTTGGGAAGAATTACGCCATTCTGTAATGCTCACACACTTACATTACTGCTGAATGCCCTTCTCCAGATGAACATAGTGTTTATCAAGCGTAGAAAATGGGACTCCGTCATTACATACTTTTTATTTTTCTCTCTACTTTGTGTCAATGTGTGTATGTACACATACGGACCGATCCAGGGAGCATGTCCTGGGGAACAGGTCCGTTCTGTCCTCAGGAGATAGTCCAAGTGGTTTACTGAGTCTTTCACTTCTTGTAAATCAAATATTTGGGAGTCTTGTCTAGAAGTGCTCTCTTGCTACTTACGTAAAATATCAGAGGAAAAAAAGATCCTGAGGATGTAAGAAGAGGTGAAGGTCAGGAGGTTCCCCTGGCTCTGTGTGGGACTCCTCTCTTCTACCCCAGGAGACGAGCAGCAGCCAACAGCACCATCCAAATGAAGCAACATTGATTGTAAAGACTAATGCGATATTTTTGTTCCTATACAGGCACAGACTCTCCTAGATTCTCAGCCTACGAGGCCTCAGATTGTGACAACTAATTAGAAATAGTTGTGAATAAAGCACATGTGCAAAACCTGGACTACAGGGTGGAGCAGATGTAGTAGGAAGGTATTCTCTCTGCCTTGTTTTCTCCAGTGTTCCCAGCTCACTGTCTAGACTCAGCTCTCCTGGGAAGACAGAAGGCGAGAAGGCTCAAGGACAAAAAAGAAAAAATGAAACTCAAGCTAGCAATTGTCAGATTTGTGATAATGCTACATTCCATAATTATTACCCAGGCTACTCAGGAAACCATTTTACAAGGCTTAGTAGACATTTGCAAGTGGAGTAAAAGAGATATTTATTAAGGCACTCATGTTTCCAGGTTTGCTAAAACAATTGCTTTATGTCTTAACTTCCTATGTATTAAGACATGGTTACTGAAACACAGACCTGGAGACTCTACCTATGAGCACCCCACCACAGTGAGGACCACGGCTTAGCGATGGCACACCACAGACAACGCTCAAGACACCATTTGCTGGCATCCAGGGTGGTCCACGGACCAGCCCGCTCCCCACCGTGCCACGCAGCAGCCCAGCAGCTCGCAGCGGCACTGCTCCTGGCAGCACATGGCTGCTTCTCCCGACAACAGAAATTTCCTCTGTATTGGGGGCCCTGGGTACGCGCTGGCTCCATGGTTGGACGTTGTTCACGGTTTGGCGTTTTCCTCAGTCCTGGCATCCCTGGCTTCTGTGCTGGAATTTGCCATTTCACTGCAGCCAGGAGTTCAACATCGCATTCCCTCTTCCCTGTTGGGACCTGGCTGCAGATTATTCTTTCCGTGTTGTTTTCAACACAAGAAAGAGCACTTTTTTCCCACCCTGCTGCCCATAAAAGAGGAAATCAGGAAGCAGGACAAGAATTCTTCTAAGTTTGGGGGGGGTCTTTTTGTTATTTTGCGACAGGGGACAAGGGCTGGCATGCAGCAATTGGGCTTAGTCCTCAAGTTATGTTTCATGAAATGAATGTTTTAGAGAAAACACAAAGTACTGCTAGTGAACTGAGACCTTGCAGAGGCTGTAGAGCTGCTGTTTGCATAGACGTGTGCACATCAGTTGGGCTTACATCTAGGGTTTCACCATCAGTAACCTCATTCTCAGCATTTCCCCACCTTCATCAGCAAGAAATTCAAGCTCAACCCCACCAGTCAGTCCTCCTGGTTATTAAAACACGTATCTTTATGAACCTTGCCCAGATAAATGTTACAACAAATTGGAAAGCTACATTGAAACTACGACTATAATAAAATCAACCTAACAGAACTACTGAAAAGTGGCTGCAGGGAAGAGAGACAAGTGAGAACTCCCCAAAATCATACGTCTTAAATCTGCAAACAGCCATCAAGCATCAGCAAACTATCCACAGAAGATGACATTTGTTTTATTGACTATTACATCTGCTTGTCCTAGCTACCATCTACTACCTTGCTTACGCTGGCTTGCTTTCTCTTGTTAAACATTTTTATTTTGTTATCTTAACAAAAGCGATGTTGTAGAATAGTAAAATTAATGTATAGAGGGAGGATTGCTGGCTAAGAAGATTTATGCTGACAACATTACGCACGAAAGTTATTTTTCAGAGGGAAAAATTTATGCCAGACTTCCTTGGCCATCAGAGATCACTCACTTGAAAGAGAATTTTTTCAGCTGAGCTGATGGGAAAGACTCTCCTTATCAGCTGCTCGGAGGAGGTACCGGCATCGCACCTGCAGCAAATTTCTGAAGTTCAGAACTTGAAGCCCGGCACCAGATCACAGGAAAAAACAGAAAAGGGCAAGAAAAGCCAGATATTATGTCTAACTATCTTGCCTCACTAGGGCTTCTATTCTCAATTCACTGTGACCTTTAGAGCAGTAGAGCTGATACAGAGCAAACAACAGGACTCCATCCTCTTTGGGAAGCCCCCGCTCCTGCCCTCCGCCTGTCTCCAAGCGGTTTGCTCAGCCCTGCCAGCCACACACACCGCACAGCCCGGCTGGAGGAGCAGGGATGACGCACCAAGTCATTTTGATTTGTGCCATCTCCCTGAGGAGGATGTGCAAAATAAAGACAGATGGTAATGGATAAGCTCCAGCGACTGTGAGGCTGCCATTAGCAATAGCTCTCACACTGTGCAGAACGCCCTCAAATGAACTTCCCTGTGGCCCAAGTCCCTGGTGACACACAGAGACACTGCAGCTCATCTTTTACTAAGAACTTCTGTGCCTTTTACCATTTTACTATCTTGTTTTGCTTTGCTTTTTTTTTTCCCGACCTCCTGATCTTCCTCTTAAAAGCCACTGTTTTCACACAGCTGTTCCTGCAGCCATCACTGTCCGAGATAACGGTGGTCCTTTGGCAAGGCAGGGAGAACTTTCACTTTCAGGGTCTACATGGGAAACCTCCTTCCGAATCAAGGCTTCAAAATGCTGTGGGAGCTGCAATATTTTCCATGTGTTCCAATCACTAAGCACTGAGATGCTAATTCTTTAACACTCTTTTCTCCTGGGATTTTTGCAGGGTTACCACACCATCCTGAACCTTGATGGAAAGGTCCAGATGACAACCCAGGCACCTTTCTGCCACAGGGGCACTTTGGCTTCTCTCTTCGTTCTTCACGTTACCTCCAAGTTCAGATGCCTGAAGTCTGCAGCCGACATGTATGTTATTTCATCCAAAACAAATGCAGGCACGTTAGTGTTTTCTGATACCTTTTCCCCTGTGGATTCAGGTCAGTTTTGAAGAAGAATCTTACCTCACTCACATGCTTTTGCAATTGCTCCCTTCATCTCTCAAAGGTCTCCTTGCTCTGCCTCCTGCACCGTGCTGCTGCCCACAGAGAGCCGGAGCTGGCTGAGAAGCCGCTGCTGGGCATACATCAGGGCTTTGCCAGCAGCATTTGCTGGTGGGGTCATGCTGTGAGCAAAAATCTATTTTATCTTATGGTAAATTGGTTCTCCATGTGGTAGCACAGGTATACAGCATGAAGAAAACTGTGGGGTTGTTTCACGTAAACTATAAAATCTGAAACTTTTATGAAAAAAATATGAAAATGAAGGATACAATGAGCACAATATCATTTGTGGGGTTTTATCTGATTATTATTAGCACAGAAGACACGATAAAGGAAATCCCGCACATCTTTTCTAAAGTCCAACTGGGAATGAACTGGGTCTCCCCAAGTTAGCTCCCCAGCCCACTGGAGGCTCAAAGTTAAGGCCTCTAGTAGTCTTAATAGCAGATTTCCAAGCCACTCTGGTGAAAGCAAAGAATTTTCTCATATGTGCAAACATACCTGATGATTGGCATAATCCCAACGAACACACATTAGGTCAGTGAAAATATTCCAGTGTATTGACATTAATTCCACAGCTCAGGCCCAAGATCATGTTCTCATTTGTCTGAATAACAGAGCATTTAAATATTTAGTTCAAATATAAAGACTTTCGGCTTATATACAGGGTGGGGGAAATCCAGGGGACAAAAGTTTTCCTTGTAGCATGCACTGTGCTGATTTCCAAACCTTGGCAGCCATGAGCACGACACAGCAACGGCAAAAGTCTGGCCAAGACAAATCTATAAAATTTGCACTGTATGTACACCACCTCCATGCATGAAGGTCTAATAAGCCCAGATACTTTCTGCCTCTCCAAACAGTCAAACTATAGAGGTTTCCCCATGGATTCCAGTGGAGCCAGGAGCATGGAGACTTTATTATGTAACAACCCACATTATTTAGTGAAAATCTGGAATACGCTTTATTAGTTGGGCCTTTGTTTGGTCAGGAAATACCTCCAGACAAATGTGATGACACAGGCATTTTTAATTCGCCACTTCACATTCATAGCAAATTAGGTGATTTTACTTGTTATTCCCTCCATTAAAAACGACAGGCTGCAAGGTTAGCAGTTTCCCTCGGAAGCTCTTGATGACATTACAGACACACATAGAAAGCACGAGCACATCAGAACGAATTAAGATCACCTCCCTTGCCTATAATCTGAAACACTCCATGTGGTCTCTCTTAGCATCAGTCCCAAATGCCAACACACTGGAACAGCATGTGCAAGTGGTTGGAGGTAAGGGAAGGAGAGGTCAAATTCTGTGTGCTCCGTACGATCAAATTTGTGGTATAAAACCAACAATTACCAGCAAAGTGGTAACGTCCTATCTATTACCCAATTTTGAATGCCAATGTGATGCCCCCAGGACTCTTGGTCCTCAGTTATTTTTTTGACATATTTGGTAATGTGTCAAGTCTTAATACCTGCTCTCAAACGGAGTTGAGTTTTTCCATTTGTGAGCTCAAAGTCATTTTCATTTCAGAACAGACTTAGGAAAAGACCAGCTAGGCTGCTGCTGAAGAATAATTAGAGGATGTATTCCTTCGTGAATTACACTTCTGCTAAGGATAAATATGAAAAAAAGTATTAGAAATGATGTTAAGTGCAAAATATTTAATCTTGACTGAATATCTGAAGCAGCTCAATGCAGACCCAAAGGAAACACTGATTAAAAAAAAAAAAAATGAGGGGGAAAAAAGCAATCCTAGATTTCTGTACAGCGAGGATTAGGAACTGAAATGCAGCCAGCATAGAAACATGCACTTTTGCTGGACTTCAGTCCAGATAATATAAGAAAAAATACAGATTATGTAGAGCCGGGTAATAAAAGAGGTAGCCGTGGTGAGTCTGCAACTGCACGTTTTTTGGCTGGCGGTTTAATGAATGAGGCTGAAGGTCTGCCAAACGGCGCTGAACGAGACTGACGCAGCTCCTGGGGTTTGCTTAAAGAGGCGAGGCGTCGGTGGAGGTCTGCAGGCCGGCCACGGTGGGTGGGTGGGAGTTCTGTGGAGGACCTGCTGCTCGATCCATTAGCAGTATGGGACACCTCACCTGCGCACCAACGTCTTCTCAGGGAGCACCGGAGTTACGGCTGCTTGTGTAGGCTGGAGGACACTGTGCGATTCCTCCTCGGTTGCACATAGCTATTTTATGGCCAGGCAATGAGCTACGGCCGGGATTTTGAGGAATAGCAGGTGTGGGTCGGAGAAACCAATTTCCATGTGGGGAAAGCCTCCTGCGCTCGGGCCCCTCAGCCCGGCCGGCTGGGTGGGCCTGTGCCTGCCCCCGGCATCCCCGGGAGAGCAGGAGTGCTCACCCGAGCAGTTGGCTGAGCCAAATGCCACCAACGTGCTTTGGTGTGATGGTGTAGGGAGCGAGCGAGGAGGAGGAGGAGGGCAGAGCTCCACATGGAAGTTGGTTCCCAGGGCCAGGAACTGCAGACTTACATCTCTTCCCACCTCCTAACTGGGCTCGGAGCCTGTGTATGACCTTTTTTCCACAAACTGCTCTGAAGTTAGGTACCTAAAACTCTCCACGAAACTCAGGCTTCAATGCACAAGGAATAATCAGCCTGCTCTCTACACACGTACTTTTGAGAAGTACTTCCACAGTCAGTTTTGGGTGCATTCTGCACAATGGCTTTGTTTGCTGTTATCGCAGATGCCCCAGCCTGTGACTGGGCAGAGGTGAAAAGTTAGAGGGAGCCGCTTTCCTTCAGGTCAAGTGAATTTGGGCTGAGTTCATAATCACTACACACAGTTTCCAGGTGCTGAATGGTCATTGGCCCTACCAAGCAAAATGTCCTTTCAGAATTCATTCCAATCCCAAAGAGATAATCCCAAAATGAAAACATCATCTCACTAGCAAGGCACGCTTCCTTGGAAACCACCCCAGCAGATGAGACACTGGCAGTTTGCAGATACTTGTCTTCAGCTCTCAGAGGTGCATGGTCTGCAGGTCAGCGAGCTACAAGTGTGGCAGCGAGCACTCGCTCCTCTTGCTTCTGCTAGACAAGGCTAAAATGCAGGACATCCCATTCTTGCATTTTTTTTCCCAGCTTCAGATGAATAACCTGTATTTTTAAAGGAAGAAGAAGCGCCAGCTGTATTTTCAGACATACCTGCCCTGCTGTCACCATGCCTCACCCTCTTGCCACCTCCGCTCCGCTCACCAGCATGTGGCAAGCACTCTCTGTTGACTTTGTCTGCCCTGCGGTGTTTTAAGCCTATGTATAATTGCTGAGAAGCCCTCTCTACCTAAAGAGTCAGAGGAGATTCTTTCTTTGTGTTTCTTTTTGCTCAGAAGGGGCTGAAGCAGCAATCTTGACTTAAAGGCTGACTCTGATTGGAAAATAAACAACTATAAAGTACAATA
Organism: Cariama cristata; assembly: GCF_000690535.1. Lineage (NCBI taxonomy): Eukaryota > Metazoa > Chordata > Aves > Cariamiformes > Cariamidae > Cariama > Cariama cristata. The sequence continues at coordinate 32,397 of NW_009597483.1, forward strand.
AATCCCATTGAAGAGTCCAGTCAAAACATCCCAATGAACAGCTAATGCTCTGCTAACCAAATCCAGATGTCACTGCCTTGTCTGGCACTAATTGGTTGACTGGAGAGTAAGTAACTGTGTAACCTGAAGGAAATCTCGACTTCTTGCACTTGGGATGAGTTGCTAAGGCAGAAAATGGTTTGGTTTTGTTGTGTTTCTTAATTTCCTGACTACAGAGGAGTTGCAGGCACCTGCGCTCATTAGGACCTCTGCTAACATCTTCCCGTTTGCCAGGACACAGTCCTATTTTAGGCTCCTTAAGGCATCTCGCAAAATGTTTCTCAAGAGCATGAAGCTGCCTTTGACATCTGATGTTCCTTCATTCCGAAACATTGCTGGGTTTATTTGTTTAACCAAAGGACATGCCCTAGCTGACTGCAGCTAAGTTCTTAGATAAAGGTAGTTGCAAATTCCAGTTGGAAGTCTTTGAAACACCAAAGTAAACATCAGAGAAAGCAATTGCTTTCAAATATAATTAAAAAAAAAAATAAAATCAGAAGACTGGAGATGAGTTTGGAAATAGAAAGTAGATTTTAAAAATAAGATTAGTCTGGTGCACCCTAACACCTTCAGCCTGGAAATTCCACGTCTGCCTGCACAACTCTACGTTGGCAGGGGACACACAAAGTGGCTAACCAGGATTTTCCAATGGTTTTTTTTTAGGTATATTTGATCATCATCTTATAAATTCACATTTTAGAAACAATTCTGTGTAATACTACAAAGCAACACATATGCCTGGCAGTATTTTCTCGGTTTTACCAGAATACTTCCCAGTGGCATGACTCTGCACACATTTACTTACCTTGTTTAACTTCAAGCAAAGATATCTCATTGGCTTCAGTAACTTCCATGACATTAAGAATTGCTATTCATAATTCACTCTTGGGGGTGTAGTCATATCAGCACAGAGAAGGAGGTTCTGTGAAAGACCTTCCTAGAAAGTTAGTTAATAAGATTCTGTTAAAAAAAAATTACTGTTCATATTCCTTACCAATCTAGATTAGTCAGTAATATTAATTTTATCTTTAATTAACTTTATCTTTAATTTTATCAAATAAATTGCTAACATGCATTTTAATAGACATTTCCCTTAGCATCACTGACATGTTGTTCATATTTTGTAAGAGCATTTTAGAACTATGTAAATTTGCACACCAAAATCTAATGTTGAGCTTCCGCTCACTTATTTATAACTGTTTTTTTTAGTGCTTGTAAAAGAAAAAAAAAAAAAATAAAAGCCTATAACCTGACCCTCAAGTGTCAAAGCTATTTTTTCAGTGGAGTACTGTATAGTGGAGCATCTGTCTGGACACGTCCACCCGTATCTTTCACTCATGATCTGCAAATGAATAACATAGGATTTGAAATACAGTAGATAGTTGTGCAAAGCATGAACAATGAAAATTATATCCAGCCTTTAATCCAGGGGATTCTGGGCTGAGCTCAGCCTCTGTGGATATACGTACCCATTCTGTGTTTAATTCCACATATTTGAAAACTGGAAGTTCCCCTAGAAGAGTCGCATGGGAGCAAAGGTGTGATTAAGTAGGTTTCTCTCCATGTTTTGTTATTAGCATTACACATGCAATATGCAGTCACATAAGCAACCGTGCTGCACAATTGTCAGCAAAGAAACCAATTTCTTCTAAGATGCCAGAAGGTTTCACATCTCATGTATCATCTTTATTCTGTTCTCAGCCTTGTGAGAGAAGGGACTGAAAAGAAGCAGGAGGTTATTCATACCGTATACATTTGGAATCAGAAAAATGTTGATAAATCTTCCTCCTTCAAGTCTGAGTGAAGGACTATTTCGTGCCAACAGGACTCTGAATGCAAAACCAGCTCCTTCACCAAACTTCTCCTTTCATGCTCTTAAAACTGCCAAAAGTTGACCTGGCTTTGGCAACAGTGATACAACGGAGGATTTCTCTCCTGTGGATGCTCAATATGTATCGATGTAAATAAAGCTACCACCTTGCCGGTGCAAAGTGGCACCTGTTAGCAACCTCACAAAAAGGCTGAGGACAAAGCAGGGTCCTCTGAAGACCATCTCCTCTACGTGGTTTTTAACTGCTGGCTTCTCGAAGTTCTCAGGCTGGTATCTCTCACCAGCAGGAA
>NW_009597483.1:34587-48055 GCF_000690535.1 Cariama cristata
TCGATGTGTAGCTTCAACTCCAGCATGAATTTTTAAAAACGTGTAATGCATGAAAGTACCAGATTTAAGTAGACAGGTATTGAACTGTTCACTACAGGAAAAAGGAATTAAATTTTCTGATCAATTTTATCTCAGAAGTTTCTACAAAGAAACTGTGGGATGTTAGGAAGAAAATGCCTATAGGAGTTAAATTTCTGTTTCCATTGAGCTGAGTTAATTACATAAGATGGATAAACTGGATTTTTATACCAGTGCAGAGCATCAGTGCTTACTGACATTTAACATTAAATATCTCTCTTTATCACTAACCACTTTAGAGCACTAAAGCATATCTTTAAAAACCAGCCATCGACTTCGTCAGCAAAGTTGACTGTTAAAAGAAACTGTTAACATTCAGTTGAGTGGCATGTGGAAGAAAACTGGCAAAGTAAACTCAAGGGTTAATGAAAGTAAATGAGATAATCCTCATTGATCCCCCATAATCCCCATGGTCTGAGAGCAACTGTCAATCACAGGGAGAGACTTTTTTCTAATCTCTCCCTCTGTGAATAGGTCATTCCAAACTGAATATACTTTATATACAGACATATATTCAAACATACACACACACGCTGAACATAAAATAAAAATCTTAGCAGAGTAAATTCCAAAATGAAGGGGCAAATAAAGCGTAGCTAAAAATATGGTGTGTAAATTTAAAAAATATAAAGTTTCTTTTACCAGTTGAAATACATTCAAGCTGTCTGTTCATACTAACTCACTGCTTCCCATGTAAGCTGCTAGCAAGTAATGAATCTGTTAAACTCCTCCTCCGTAAAAGAAGAAAGACTGTTCCCATAAAGTTAAAACTTACCGTTTAACAGATTAACTTAAGCAAAATATGGTCTGGAACGTAAAAGAAATTATTTCAGTCCTTTTCAGAGAACTACTGACATAAGAAATGTATTAAATCAAATGATGGCATATCTGAGGCGTAGAGGACCGCAGCATGTTGCAGGAGGAGCAGGCAGGCGAGGGAAGGGCACGGAGAGTTGTGCAGGCGACCTGTCCCAGCTGCGTTCAGGCAGGGCTGTGGTCCTTCCTTGGCAGTGCCAATCCCACCGAAGTTGTCTCTTTTTTGGGGAACTGCATCACTGTAGGGCTGCTGCCACATTCCCATAGGCGTCTGGACACCGTGGCAGAGGGAAAGGGCTGCTCTGTGCCTCTGCGGAGCCTGAGCTCATCGGCTCGCTCTTCTGAGAACTGCACTGGATTCAAAGGCGATCTGAGGCATCGGCCTCTTTCTTTAACTCTTGTTTCACTTTGGTCCTTAGCTACCTGAGCAGTGCTGCACTCTTCCTGCACCGGTACAACCAGGGAGGGATGATACGGACAGGTACCAGATATACACTGCAAGAGCTGGGGAAGGAGCTGGCTCAGGAGGCAGCAGGATCTGGGGAGATGAAGACATCTGGATTATGAGGGCATCACCTCTGTAGTCCAGATTTGCCACAAAAGCTCAGTTCTAAACCCATGCTTGATTTTGTGAGAAATTCATCCAAGATGCCCAGTGCATAGAGACGCTGTTATTTACAACATTTACAAGTACCTGCTTATTCTGAGATATTTCCATCTAATACTTTGCTTCTGGAATTCTTGATAGTGTAGAAGTGGCACTTAGAAACATGGTTTAGTGGTGGACTTGGCAGTGTTAGGTTTACAGTTGGACTCGATGATCTTAAAGGTCTTTTCCAACCTAAATGGTTCTATGATTCTATATTATAGCAATCACGTACAGAGGAAGTCTATAGGATTTAAGAGAAAGATAATCTTTCTACAGAGTATTCAGGCCCACCTGTAATAATGTTATTGCATGCTGCAGCAAAAAAAGGAAATTGTCTGTCAAAGGTTTGGGATAGAAATGCTTCACACCACCGAAAGGTACCTCTCGATAACCCAGTGCAACAGCCATTTTCCTCCTGTAAACATTCAGAGCAAACTTTGCTGCCTAAGCTACCACTTCTAACCTGAGGCTGAGTTGGAAATAAATGCCTCACTCTCAGGTTTAAAGAAAAACCAGCTTGGTAGCCATTTGGCCTGCAGCCACGATTAAAATGTTAACTCCATGTCTGTCAACCTGTCACTTAAACATTTACCAAACTACTGACCACTTCTATTAAAAGACCGTTAAACCAGGATTAAGCTTTTCCAGGGTTAAGCTGATGTAAAAATGCAAGGAATGTCACACCAAGGGAAGCTCATTTTATATGCATTGTAAAGAGGCAGAAGATGGAGGATAAAATGCTACATGTTTATTAAGTATGGGGATATACCCCTGCTTCGCATTTTCCCTTCTTTCAGCTTCCTAAACCCAGATCCCATTACTTAGTGCTCTGATAGCTGCAGAGCATCACACAGTGAACACGGAAACCTCCAGCTGCCTTAAAACCAACACTGGCTGCTGTACAACGGGTTGGGGCTGCTTTGCCTGGAGGGGGGATGCAATACAGAGTCCAGCTATGGTGCGGGGGAATAGCCATGGTTATAAACTCAACATTTGGTTAATGTGTCATGTCATAACCAGAGACCAATCGTTAAAAAAGGACAGTCTCATCAAAAGCAAGCGGCTATTTTGAGCAGTCTGTGAATTCACTTTGTTTGTAGTAGTGTTTGCGACCAAAGACGGAAAGCGTGTGCACAGGCAGGGCATGGGTGCTGCTGCTCTTTTCAGATTGTTTTGTTATCTCAAGCAAAATAAATCCTATAGGATGATGCACAGAACTCTACAAATCATCACATCAACAACTAGGAGAGAGTATTATTTCTGAAAATGGTCAAAGGAAGTTAAAAATGACCCATTAATGAAGGACACTGTCTCATTTTTACCTTTTTCAGTTCTCCGTAACTCAGTGATGTACCACCTAAGAACAAAATCCTGGAAGACACCGCCAGAGACAGTCTGTACTTGCCATCAAAATGGACTATCCAGCCTTTCTGTCTCTGATGTCTAAGCTCACCTGATGCTGTTCAACACCGTTGTGGGATGGGTTACGCCACCCAGGTCAACAAACACACACATGTATGTAGTATCAGAAAGCAGCTTTTGGATTGTGCAAATCTAGTGGGTCTGTAGGTGATGGTTTAGGAGAAATGCACAGACTTCTAAGAGCTACCCACAGATGATATTAGAGCTAAATAACCAGGTCTATTGATAACTACAAACTCAAAACTTTAACAGGGAGAATTAGGAACCAATGCCAGTTATCCTTGCTAACTACTGCGAACAATGTGTCTTTCTTGTGACTTAACAGTTATTTAATGCTCTGGTTTCCACAGAGTACTATATGTAAAAGCATCAAAGAAGTCCACCAAGGAGTACCAAGTATCTCAGTGGAAGTCACTGCAGCTTATCTCTCCGGGTACTGCGATGGGACACGTGAGGCTGCTCCTGTGTCTTACCCTTACCCATTGCCAGCCCTTGGTAGAGACAGGGGGCAAGGATAGATGGAGTTACGGCCTGATCCACTTTGGGTGTTTGTGTCTGCCACCTAACTACAGAATCACAGACTGGTCGGGGTTGGAAGGGACCTCTGGCTGGAGACCTCCCAGCCCACCCCCCCTGCCAAAGCAGGGTCACCTACAGCAAGTTGCACAGGATCAGATCCAGGCAAGTTTTGAGTATATCCAGAGAAGGAGACTCCACAGCCTCTCTGGGCAGCCTGTGCCAGGGCTCTGCCACCCTTAAAGTGCACAAGTTCTTCCTCATATTAAGATGAAACTTTCTGAGTTTCAGTTTGTGCCTGTTGCCCCTTGACCTGTCACTGGGCACCACTGGAAAGAGTCTGGCCCCGTCCTCTTGACATCCACCCTTAAGGTATTTCTAAGTATTGATGAGATCCCCTCTCAGTCTTGTCTTCTCTTCTCATTCTAATTCATTAATTAGTTCTGAATAAAAGCATGCTGACCTATCTGAACATCGGTGCAGAGACAAGACTCACAGAACTGTTGGTCTTTACCTTTATTAACTGCTGTCCTGCAGATTTTCAAAATATATAAGCCATTGAGCAATTCTGCCTACATAAAGATAACAGAATTGACCATCCCCAAACGGGGAGGAGCATACATTCAATGAGATTCCTCTCCCTCCCCTTAGTCCTCCCCCCTTCTCTAGCCTGTTATCTATATTAAATATAATTTTGCTTTCAGGAAGTATCTATGACCGCTCCATCTGAAGCAGGGCTTCCAGTATTTACAGATATCAAAGAACTGGTCTTAATTTCATTTGATACTTTAAAAAGCCTTTTATTCTAAAATAAATTATTGAAATGTGGTATTGGTAAAATGGGTTGCTCCAGTAATGGATTTACTGTGATGGTGCAATCAATTTCAGAGATTGGATTTCAGGATAGAAACCATTCATCACTCTCCATGTCAATGCAAGGTTTACCTTCACACTGTGGTCACCCGCTGTAGCTTACAGATACCAAGGGCAGAGGAGGATCTATTGGAGGAAAACTCTTTCTGTCACTTTTTTTTCATTGTTGCTTAGGTCAGAGCCTCAGGAGTTTGCATGGTTATAGCAACTCCACAGCATCGTGGTGCCATTTGGGGAGATGCAGAGGGTCTCATCCCTGTGCAATAGCAGGTATGCTTAAATATCCCGTGGAGCTACTCTGCCATGATTCAAATGCAGGCTTTCTGCTCTGGGTTTTCCCCCTTCTCTGTCTTATTTTAGGATCAGCAGAGCCTCTCAGTAGGTAAAGACCTTCAGGGGTAAAGACTGCAACAGTTTTAAAAGGAATGATGAGAAGAGACCTTGGAGTGGTACAACTTCTTCCCATCCTGTAACATAAAGCACCCAGCAGATGACTGATGCTAATGTGGGAAGGAGAAGAGGAGCAGTGACACCAGCTGTCCCTCCTTCCCCCTGCACTGACTCTCCCTTTCAGTAAATTCACGCCTGAAGTTTTTCGCAAGCTGGAGACCCCAATGACTGCAGGTACAGCTGCCCTGCCATAGCTACAAACATATCTCCTGGACCTCTGCGGCAAAGGAGGAGGCTGAGAATAGGAGTAGTTTAGTCCTGGAGGTCAACGACGACAGGATTTTAGGCCATTTATTTTTGCTCCATAGAGGCCTTTGTGCCTCTGTTAGCATATATACATATTCGCAGTTTCATTAGTGCCTCCTTCTCCTTGTTCCCTGACTGATAGAGCCCCTTCAGTCTTGCCAGGGCCACGACCCATGGAGGCTCCACGAACCACCACAAACAACAGCTCGTCTGCAGCATCCTGAACTACCTGTGGCAGGAACAAATGGCAAATCTAAGCCTTGTGACATGAAAAACATGAAAGCTATTTTTCCATCCTCATCTCTAATGGATCTTGTTCTTCGTTCCTAGAAAGAAAAGTCAACTCCATAAATCAAGAAGGCTGTGGATTTGGGGTTTTACATTAACACCTTCATTCATGCTTTGCTGTGACCTCTTGGATTGGGGTGAACTATTCTACTGTGCTGGGAAATGGCAGCTCCAGAGCCAAATTTAGCACCTAGAAAATTTCCCTTGGCGCTTAGGTGCCATAATTTTAAACCTGACTCCCTCCTTAAAGACAAAGTCATGTCTACATTTCATTTCAGGTGTTACATACAATAATTTAAGAAGTTAAATGGGGACCTGGCAAGTCTCTGACTATGGAGGGGGTTGGAAAATATTTGGAGCCAGAAACACAGCTTTCTGGGCTATGGTCTGTACTCTGTCTACCAACCTCAGCTCTGCATTTAGTCTTTCACTGACTTTCTCAAGTACAAGAAACAGTGAAGTTTTTGCTCAGCTGGAGAATAACCATCAATAAATACAGCTGGATTAGGATACTTAACGAAGGGTGAAAAACTGGGTTTGTGATAGTTATTTATAATGCCTCTTAAGACAGTTAAAAGTAACTGAAAAGGCTCTGGAGTTTTAGAGCTGTCTTCTCACTCCACGCCACTGCTTCTACTCTTTCTTTTGCTGTTTTCTCATATGAAATATGGCCTATCCTGGAAATTTATTTAAAAAATCAAAACCCTAAAGAAACTCACAAAAGGCACTTTGCAATGGTGAAGATAGAGCGAGCCACAGCAAGAAAGCTACTGATGATGCCACCATGATGCCTGCAAAGGAAGGGCTCCTGGAAGGGCACAGTCACCCAGAGAGAGCCAACTCTGACTTTGGTTGCAGCAAGCAGGTGCTTAAGGTTCCCCTTAATGCTGCGTTTAAATGCACAAATCCTGCATTCAAATACACAAATCCTTCCAGACATCCAATGAAGAGCTTCTGCTTTACTTACTGCCAGATCTGCCCACAGTCTCAGCAAATCTGTAAGAAAGGTAGCTCCATTCTCATCTTCTTAGTCTCTGATCAGAGCTTTTGGCTTTGGTCAGGGACAAGATGAGGCTGCTGTATCTGTACCAGAGACTCAGTATTTTTCATGTGTGGTCACCACACCTGAAACATTGTAATAAATGAGCTCTTGGAGTGCTTTGCCTTCTGCAATCCAGTGCTGACCAGAGCAGATCTACATAACTCAGTGGTCACCAAGACTAGTATATCTACTTTGGAGGTGCTTTTGGGGTGGGAGGTGCTGGATGGGTTCAGGAAGAAGAGGCAACACTGAAGGAGGATGAATCTATATCATAAATTAGATTTTTGCTCAGAATTTCCAAACTTTGAATTTTGTATTTTCAAAACAGCAGTAATTCCAGTGATGAATGAAGAAAGAATTGCTTTATTAATGATCCAGCACTCCTCACTGCTCAGATAAGATGTAAGGACTCCAGGTATTATAAATAAAAAACCAATCTATTCCCAAGTCTAACCACCATGCTATAAAGGCCTGTTCCCGCAGTTGCTTTGTGTTTCTCAACTTAGAAATATCAATGGACAGAAAATAAATTAAATCCAAAATACTCTTGCAGCCTTCTTAATCAACTGTAAAAATAGAAAAGAAAAAAAAATGTACTCATACATACAACCACATTCAGCAATAATCTGTAGGTCATAGTTAATGTCAACCGGAGCGCAGGATGCTTTGAAGTTATCAGCGCTGTATTAGTGATATACGCAGCTAAGCAGAATCAAGCACTCTCCAAGGAAACTTTAAAAGCCATGGATCTAGGCTTACTATGTGACTCTGGTATAGTGCCACAAATGTGTTCCTTGGGATCTCACAGACCATACACCTGGGTTATCGATAAAGAGAGGAGATCTCAGCCCTCAGCCCTCCCCTCAATGAGACAGCAGTGCCTCCTGCTGTACTCCAGGCTGCAGCTATTCCCAGACTTCCAGCTCTGTCTGGTTCCAGTTACCAATGAAGCTTATGGTTGGCATTTTGAGAACTGAGATGAGTCATGGAAGATGCATCTAACTGGCCTCGACACCTCTGGAAACATCAGCCTGTGTCACAGAAATACACTCTGCACAATCCAGCGTGGGACAACAGGGGAGTTGTGCAGCCTGTGAGGCACCCTGACATACCCAAGAGATATTCTGTTCATAAACCAGCTTTTAATCCATTTCTGAGTATGTTTGAGTATCACAGCACACCAGGGCTAATCTGTGGCACCCACAGGGTTTCAACCTAGTCAGACATGCTCCCCTCCTCTTGCTTTAACACATTTCAGTACTAATCTGCAGGAAGCCCTGCTGCCGCACTGCGACCTTCTGCTGAACAGACTTTCGCTTGTGCTGACCCATGACAAACTATCATAGTTGGGGAATGCTGACTGTATCATAGTCCATGTGAATGCCAAGTCTAGCTTAATCCAAAAACATCAGAAAAAGGAACTTGGGGTCAATCTTACTTAAGGAATGTGCCAAACTTCCTGGAGGTCACAGCGAGAGAACAAGCCCAATGTTTCCCCTCTGAAATGGAGAGACGGAGGGGTTTTAAATCCTTTTGAGTCGTCAGCCTGTAAAGCAGGTAGACTGGCAAAATAAAAGAGGTGCTTGTCTTTGCTCTGGGCTGTAACTGGGAGCCTTTCACTGGAGAGGGTTCTTCCTCCCCCTCAGGGTGGTTTTCTGCATATCAGGTAGAAAATCTCTTTGAAAAACAGCAAGTTTTTCAAAACAATCATTATTGATAACAAAGAAGAATAATAATGTTAAAGACTTCTCTGTTGCCACAACTTCCACACAAAAAGTTTCTGAAGGCTTTGCAGAATCTATTTATCGAACCTCGGTGCAGAGCAGCTGGCTCTGGGGAAGCACATCAACAACAAGCACCTCCACAACTTGGGGCTGTCATTTCTCACTGCAGTTGGAAGAGCTTTGCCAGTGAGATGGCTCCAGCTGGAGGATGAGGCTCTGGGCTGTTCTCAGAGCACAAGGACAGGCCCTAGCAGCCCGCAACTCTTCCCTCCCCAGGGCTACTCTAGTCCCGATAACATGCCCCCAGTACTTAATGTCTAGTTCAGACAATGGTACTGCTGAGATGGATGTCTGTCTGTCCCACTCTCACACCATTTGAATCGATCCTGTTTGCCTGACTTCCAGGCTTCGGGGCTATGTAATGTTTGCAAAGCAGTCTGAGATCTTTGAACCAGAAAACGACATGGGTGCAAAGTATAGTCTTTTCATTCCCAGGCAAGTTTTAGACAACCGTTAATTTTCACAGCACATCTGGCAGACTTCTACATTTTCTATTTGGAGAAACTGAGGCAGGAGGTTACATGGTTTCCAAAGATCACCAAACAAAACCTGTGGCAGTGCCAGGAGCTAAGTGTAGATAACTAAAGATCTTCAAATTACAAGTTCCATTAGATAAATCTCTTTTCTATTCCTTTTCCATTAAGAATCAAGAATCCTAATACTCCAGCTAACAGAAAATAGAGAAAGACATTTATACCTTAAACAGGTTTCATCAGGGAACAGGGTTCCCAAACAACCTTCTTCATGCAAGTCCCGGTTCGGTGGAAGGGTTAGCGGACCTGGAAGCTGGACACCTCCCTTGCCAGGACCGCCTGCGACCGCAGTGCTCCTGCCAGCCCGGCTCTGGAGGCTTGTGCCAAATCCAGCTCTGCTGTAATCATCCCGTATCATCAGTACAGCCAGGGAAAATTGTAGTCTGCAAGCTGTGATGCCAACATCACTGGAGTGATGAGCCCTAGGAGGGAGTGCCAGGATGAATGTTAGCTCTTCCATAACTAGAAGATGCAGAAGTGGTAGCTACAGACCTAACTGAGCTGTGGTGCAAAGCCTTGCAAGGATGGCCTCAGCTGAGGAGAAGGTGAAAAAAGCAAGGAGGGACTAGTTTGGAGGCAAGAAGGTACCTGTGAACACTGGTAGAGTCACTCCAGACTTATTCTGGGATAAATGAGAGAAAAATCTTCATCTTGTGCATTTACAGCCAAAAGTGGATGTATGCAAAACCTGAGTAACATGGGGTAAGTATGTCTCCTCACCTCTTTCCCCCTTTAACCTTTTCATACATCTTTTCTTCCTCATCCCAGAGGAAAAGCCTGATCCATCAGCTGACAGGCAATCCACATATGACTTCAAATTTTCTTGAAAGTCTCCTCAGAGACACTTTTCCTTAGAAAATTATCTGCTCCCTCTGCAGACCAAAGAGAGCATCATCTTCTGAGCATCTATGCAAACCAAGTCAAAAACTTCTAAATATTTGGCAGTTCAAAACTCACAGCATAAAACTGGAAGATTTCAGGAGTTCTTCATAGCTGTTACTGAATTCTTAGAACCGAGCAAGCAATGCATTTGGGGAGTCATGCAAAAATATTAATTTGCATTATTAAGACAGTTTTCTTCAGCTTCATTGACTGTCTTCTTTCCAAAATTGTCCTTGAGAGTAAGTAGGAGTAATAAGAAAAGTAATCCTTCTGACATCAATAGGAATGTGAGCAGGTGCCATCCTTTCTGAAATGAAATAGCTGATGCTCAGCATCAGCCAGAGGAAGAAAGAGGTGACCACAACATCTGTCTGCATTCTTATCACAGGCCTTTTGTGCTCAGTAGCAAGAAATGCTCAGAGTGAAAGTTTTTATAAGGGAAGGGGAAGAGGCTTCTCTACTTCACACACTAAGATCTGTCAAAGAATATTTCCAGAAAGGGAATTTTGAATTCATTTAGGGAGAACTTAAGAAAAAAATATAATGCTAAAGCTCTTCAGAGACTAAGGCGACTGGTCTTGTGTCAACCACCAAGTACCAAACTCCCCAAGTTCACAAATGAACTACACCCACAACTAATGTAAGCAATGAGCATGCATCAGGCTGCTGCATGACGGTTCAAGAATACTACTTGGAATACGTTAATTGCTATTAATTTTGTGATCTGCTTTATCTGTTCCACTGTCTTTTTGCTTAATTGTTTTTTACTTGCTTATCTGTTGAATTTAAGCATCCCAGCTCCATTTCCCAGGTCACCAGTTAAAGGGACTTACCAGAGTAGGTTCCTTAATTGTGGCCAGTGAGACAGGTCCGGGTATGATTGCAGAACTTCATTTATCCTGCCCAGCCAGTAATTACACCTGATGGACTTTCTGGCTGCCACAAGCCTTCTAGAGCCTCCCCATCTTAGCGGAGCAGCAGCTTCTGTGTTAACCTGAACAGGCTCGGCCAGACAGCCAAGAACTCATACTTTCTATCATCTCCTGCAATTCTTTTAGATGAAATAGCCCAGTTTTGGCTTTCTCTGCAGAAAAGACCTTTCCCAAGTCTTTTTCTTTCATGTGTATTCACAGCTTTGCGCCAGGATCTAATGAGACTCTGAACCAAAGCTGACACCGTCGGTCTCAGACAGAATAATCTTTTCTCACAGTGCACATAAGTACTTTTTGGACTGGTTTCCTTTCTCTCAGGCAATTATAGGTGATTTTAAAGAGGCAGATGTTGTCAGATTCCTCCTTTGTCTGACAGGCTTTTTTTTTCCCTTGGCTTTCTCTTTTCTGAATAATAATTAAAGAGTTGGCATTTCTGGGGGACTTCCCAAATTTCTGACCACACTCACCACAGGGTTGCATTCCAGCATAAAATCTCAGCCATTTCCTGTTTTTCTGTCACAACTAGTAAACAAGCACCCCCAGAAAATCAGCATTTATAGGGAGGAGCTGTGGGTAGTCTGTTGGTATATGACTGCAGTTAAGTACAATTTTAAATTTACAAAGAACTCTCTTCTCATTATGAAAGAAGAGGTATTTTTCCTACTAACTATACACTTAAGAACGACATCTAGCTGAGCATTTAATTACAATCTGATAGCCAGAAATATCCTTGGAGGTATAAAATTACCTGTTAGAATCCCTATGAAGAGCCTGGCAATTAGAAGCAATTAAGATCCCCATTAGCCTGTTGTAGCTCCCACCCAGCTGCTTGCTCCAGCCTCCTGACCACCTTAGTGGCCCTTCACTGGACTCCCTCCAGTTTATTAGTATCTTGAACTGGGGAGCCCAGAACCAGCACTTCACTCCAGGAGGGGTCACACGGCTGTGGAGCAGAGGGGAATCACCATTTTCTCCAACCTGCTGGCTGCTCTTTTATTAATACAGCCCCATGTGCCTTCATCTCCTATGCATTCATTGTTCTTTCCCTTTTCTTGCTTTCCCTCTGAGGAGATGAACAGATTCCTTCAATCAAAGAGAATTTTCATGTGTTCTTTAGTTTTGCATTGCGCAAAAAAAGATTAATAAAATGAGGTGTTATTGGTTTTGCAGTAACCTCAGCGTTTTTGGAAACTTCAGTCTTAATTTAGCCTACTTTGCAGATATTCTCTGGTTCTAGGAAAGCCTGAAGAAATTGAAATGGGGCCCAAAATTGAGAGCTTGAGCAAATGTTAGACAGCTGCATGCATCTTTCCAAAGTAAAACAGATACTGAATGTAGCTGCTTGGAAATGAGGATTTTCTGCTTCTGCTATGCTTGTCATCTTGCAAGTTCTTGTTGTTTTATTTATCAGTTTGAATGCACCTGACCTTGTCTGTTCCATCTTGAAAACCTCCTTGTGCAGAGACAGCAGCTGGGCAACCGTCCTGCACACAGTCCCAGGCAAAGCAATCAAATCACCCAACAAGTTTGTAGATGTGTTTGTTTCGGACATTGTGTAAGCCAAAAGAGGGTGGAAAAGAACGTAACGAGGTTCACCAGTCTTCACCAGAACAGATACAGAAGGAAATCCCTCTGGGTTGCTCAGCTCCCTATCGATCACCGCTGTCCTGTGGCTTTCTCTGACCTGACCACCCTGTCTCCTTCCCCTCAGCTGCCCCTTCCAATGTCCTTACCTAATCAAGATGGAGCAATAAACTCATCTGGGTAAAAAAACACCCTGTAGGAAAAGAAGAAAAAAGTCACTCTTTATACAAATTTCTGTCCTGATGATGAAAATGTCAAATGCAAACGTATCTCACCTCCAATCATGGGAAGATGTCAAGCACTCTGTCTTTTCCCTGCCTCTGCTCTCTGCAGTGCCTGTAGGATGATTTTTGGGAGCTCTTCTCTTTGCACAGGCTAGACAATGCAGGAACCTGAGGGAGCTGTGGCTGCACACCCTGGCCTTGCCTGGGGGAGCCCTCTCGCTGCTGCCAAATCTTCACCAGAGGACCCAGTGTCCCTTCAACCTGCCTTCAGGGATCTAGATGGTATCATCATTCTCTTTAACGGGGATTAAAAAAAACCAAACAAACAAGCCCTTGGATCCAAACACACCTGAGCTGCTGAGGAGTGTTGACCTGGTTCTTCCTTCTGTTCTTGCTCTCCAGGCTGGTGACACCATCCACCTGTGAGCTACACCATGAACAGTCCTCATCTTGTACACTGCCTTCTGTATTTACCTGGATGATGATATTAAGAGGGACTTTACTTCCTCTGAAAGACAACAGGTAGGTGCCCTGGACACGTACAGATGTCAGCCAAAGGCAGAGGCACCTGGACCCTCTGCCCTGCTCAGGATGGATGGAGATCTGGCTCAGCTCGAGGTCTCTGGCCTCATCAAGACTGAAAATTGAGATTGGATGCCCTCTTGTGCCATCCTGTCCCCTGGAGCAGGGTGGCTGGTGGGTGATGGATCAGGGTCACCCCAGTACTGGCTCCACCGGAACCCCTGGGAGCGAAGCCTGGCCTCGGCCACAGATCCAGCCCTGCATTCTCCAGGAACCTTAACAGATAATCTCATTTCTGTCACCAGCTGGGTCAGCATCGCTGGGGCCAGTTCTCAGCTGCCCTGCAATGAGGGCAGTCTTTCACACCAGGGAAAAGTGTCTGCAAAATGTCCTTAAAGCAGAACAACAATAGCTCCCATCCACTTTGCAACAGGTAAATAAAAATGTAAGCGTTGAGGAAACCAAGGCTCAGTCCTCTTGTGCACAGTAAACAACTTCCCCACCCCCAGGATCATTTCTTGGCTTCTCTCTCTTTAAATCATCAGTGTCACAGTGGGAAAACCAGAAGGATTCAGTCCCTTAAAGCTCTTTCCTCTTTTTGCCTGTCGTTTAATTAAATTATCCTAT
>NW_009597483.1:48086-51575 GCF_000690535.1 Cariama cristata
TTCCCTAATGAGTCAGTGTTTAATAATTTATTAGACACTGAAGCCCTGCTTGGAGTCTCATCAATTATGTATCAGAGCACCAGGCACTTTCAATCTCTCTTTTTTCATTTCTCATTCACTTCATTAAAAGCCCCAGCCTTGCTACTTCTAGGTTTCAATTCACTTGCCCAGACTTAGAGGTCAGTTCACTGATACCTGTTTTGCCCAGTGCTCACCAACAGATGTGTGTGTGCATGTGTTAGCTGGTCTAAAGTTACAGGTGGCATCTGTGTACATGTCTGTGCACACGTGTACCAAAGCCTGGGTACCTGCCTTTCTGCCTGTGAGCAAGAATGTGCATTTATCACAGATTTATAGATTGTCACATGGGTGTATGCATATATGTTTGTAGATTTATAAAATCTGTGTATGTGTAGGTGTGTTTCTGTTAGCACTTGCGCAGCTACACCTATAAGGTTATATTTGCTTATATATCCATGCAGGTATGTATCAATACGGGCATTCCTGCCCGTGTCAGTGTGACAACACACTCTTCTAACTCCAGTGAACGAGTTTGTCTTATTCCACCATCTTTTTCACTTTTGTTCTCCTTAAAACAGCAGCACACAGAACCTGTAGGAATCAGTCAGGAAATAGTATACATGAGCTGTAAAGATAATGAGTTGGTATCTACTGAACTGATCAGGAAGGAACTACCAAGCACACATTGCTGCAGTCCTGACCATCACCCACAGAGTAATTTGGGGAAGGGGAGCTGACTTTTCACTGAGGTTTCCCGTCCCATTCACCATCAGCTCTCTGCAGTCTGTAGAGCACTAAGCCTTTAGACAGACCAAGCTCCCTTAGTTACACAGAGGTAGTTTTGGAGTCAGCAACTCCACTGCCTATTTATCCTGGATGCATTTTTTTCTGTGAAGAGTTGTGTAAAGTACACTGCTATTAAAAACTAGTGTAGGGGAACAGTTTCCCCAAAGAATTGTTGACCTTGGAAGAGTTGTTATAAAACATCACCCATTTGCTCCAGCTTGCTTCTAGGTCAAATTTGCCCAGTTACCACAAAAACATAATGAGTTCAATCTCCAGTTTGGGATTGGAGAGTCAAGCTCAGTTGTTTCTAGCCCACGAGGTGTGCTCGGCAATCCTGGTGTGCTGGTGCGCAGGAGAGCTGAGGGTGTGGAGCAGGTGAAGCCCCTGGCTCCACACACCTGCTCTGGGAGCACAGGGCAGTGACACTGACAGCAGGAGGGCAGCTCTGATGTTGGACTGACACTGTCCTGTAGAGGTAAAGAGTTCTTTGGTTTCTTTTCCTGAGCAAAGCCATGCTCAGTCCATACCCGAATTTTGGCATGTTGAAGCATCACAGATTTATCACAATGTTTTAAGTCTCCTGCAACTTTGGGTATGGATTCTTCAACCGCAGCAGGTCTGCTTTTTCAGTTTCGAAATTACGCTCTTTACAGTAGCCAGTTTGAAAAGAAGAGCAGAGAAGCCATGGCGCTGGCTTCCTTTCACTAGAGTCAAATTCTGACTTCGTACCACTTCCCAGTTATTCCGAGAGAAACAAGAGACCAACAGCACATGTGCTGGGTCACCACATGCTCCCAATGACCATGCTCTGTCAGACCAGGAGGAACCTAGGGCAGAGGTAGTCTCTTGTCCTCCTCTGAACAACCAGCATGGCCTTAGCACAGCCTGGTGCTGGTCCATCGGACCACTGCCTCCATTAGATCAGGGCTGCAACTGTTCCCTGGTGACATGGGGTGGGGATGGTGTTGGTCCACTCTGCCGCTCCCACTTACCAATGTTTCCAAGGATGGGAAAATCACACTCACTCACTTGTACATGCATTTGCATTTTGAATACTTAACTAGACAGCTGTGCATGGGAAAGACTTTTTTGATCAATTTATACCCCAAAGCACAAAATTTGATTTTCCTCTTAATTGTCTTATCAAGCGTTTCTAAGAGAGTTGTTAGCTATAACAATCTCATCAGGCCTTTCAAAAAATCTACTGTGATTTTAGAGGATCTTTCTTTACCCCAAATTGTTTCTTTCAAAGCAAACACTTCCCCACAACCATAGTAGGTGTATCTGTAAGAGACACCAATAAAACGCATTTTTACTAATTCTTTTTTTTTAAAAAGAATGCAGCCTTCCAAAACAACCCTGTATTGGTGTCACTGGAACCCTGTGTTGCTCATCAATAAATATTCTGTGTCAATAGGCCATTAACTATTAATCCCAGTGCTGGCCATTTGAGAACTTTACATCAACACTCTTGTTATTTTACACATTGCTTCTCATCTTATTAAATGACTTGCACATATGGACAAGAGCACAGTCTCGCAAACACGCCCACGTCAATAACGCACAGGACACCACCTCCGATAAGGAAGGGGGAGAATCACAAGAAAATGAATATGTCTGGGGCTATCATGAGTATTTATTTACATTGAGAAGAAAGAGAATCCACTCTTGAAGAGCTTATTGCATTACCTAAGCTGAACTTCCAACATATGTTCACTCTCAACCACATTCTGGCTTCATTTTTTTTATCCGTAAAGCGAATTTAGTGTTAGTGAAAGATGCCAGACTGACGAGCAGAGCTCACTGCTCGCCGTGCAGGCTGCTGCCCAAATGAGCTCCCCTCCAGGCTCAGCTCCCTGCTGCTACCTGATGCAGACAGATGATTTCCATGGTGAGAACTGAGCTTGCTGATCCAGCCATACAGTACTATGAAAGAGTATCACCTCCAGGAATGTGTTCTCCAGAAAAAGAGAGAAAATAGGGGAGAGGATGGTAGTTTTGATTCTCACCCTTTTCTTCAACAGTATCTTGCTGCTAAAATGCGTTAAACGCAAAAAGCAGGAGCAACATTTTTTCTTAATGGTGAAAAATGGTGCATCAATAAACAGTGGGTTTTTTAATTATTTCAATATGCTGAACATTGTTCCTCCCAACAAATTCTCTCCAGGCACCTAATTTATGATCTCAAATCAAACCCTGACCTGTTGATTTTAACCTGATTCTTCTGTAAGTCACCCTAGAAATATTTTGATTCCCCAACTGGCTTTTCTCTTCCTTCCAAGTAACTGTTGTGCAAGTCCGCAAAGCTACTCCAAGCAATTACTCAACTGGACAAACGAAGAAATACAATATCCTGTATCCAGCTACTAGAGATATCCCTACAGTATTCCTCAGGCTGTTACGGAAGGTGACTGACAAAGTTTTGAAAAGTCCTATTAGTGACATATATGGTGAGACTGAAGGGGAAAAAGTACTTCTTGTTTTAACTTTAGCAGAGAAATACAAGTGAGGGGGTAAGCAAAGAACAGAGATTTGCAGTAGATGTCAAGAGCATGTGGCAACAAGACAGCCAGACAAACACACGCACACACAGATAGAATTGAATAATATTGAAGTGGCAATCGCTACTCTGTGATTGCATGGCTCTAATTCCTGGCATTTACTTGGTCAGAATTCAGCAGG
>NW_009597483.1:51606-58344 GCF_000690535.1 Cariama cristata
GTCTTCGACGGAGAGAAATGATGACAGTGCAACAGCTGTGCTCTCTAGCAAACTGCGT
Source organism: Cariama cristata (assembly GCF_000690535.1). Classification (NCBI taxonomy): domain Eukaryota; kingdom Metazoa; phylum Chordata; class Aves; order Cariamiformes; family Cariamidae; genus Cariama; species Cariama cristata. The sequence continues at coordinate 51,665 of NW_009597483.1, forward strand.
AATGATATTCAGGTTTTATGGCTCTTTGGTTTGATTCCCAATAGCAACTATCCTATTATCCGTGGTCGAGACAGGTTAGCACCTGCTAAAAGCGATTTCTCATAAATTAGCTCATGTCAGCTCTTGAATGGCTGCTACTTAAGCCTAAGGTCTGCCCGTACCCCACCGCAGCAGCTCTGCTCGTGCAGATGGCCATCTCCCCGCAGCTGTGCACGGGAGCAGGGCAGCCCAGGAGAACAATCGAGGCACTGTGCGAGCTCTGCCAGGTTGTGCGGGGCGTTTGCACGGGGACCCACACCTGTGCTGTGCAGATGGTAAATGTGCTCCTTCCCTTTGGGGGATGGCAGAGGAGGGGCGCGCAGAGTTTCTGTTTGCATCTAAGTCTGGGTATCCCAGCAGCCCCATTCAGGAGAGGGGTCTGCGGGCCTGGCTCGCTGCAAAAGGCAGAGCCCACACCTTGCACTGGGTCCCCTGAGCAGCCTAAGGGACCTGTTTGTGTCTGGCACTGGGAAATGTGTCCTCTGTCAGGAGTCAGCAGGTCCATGGATCAGACTTGACTGATGCATGAAGTGGGGCTCACCCAGCCTCACCAGATTCTTGTGAAACATTGGCTGTTATTTTTATATAACACACTTCCAACCCAGCACTTGAAGGAAGTTTCTGGATTTTCCTTTACCAAGCATCTGAGGCCAAACTCAGCCCTAAGTCCATGCCACTGTGAAAATAAGGACGGTCCTTCAGTTAAGAGCAAAATTTGAATCACTCAGCTGTAAAAATACAGGTCGGGCTCCAGTTCCCCCTGCCCTTTGGCTGCTAGAGATTAACACATGCTTCATGCTCTCTGCATAGACCCACCCACGCATGTCTATTTGTGCCCACTCCACGTACAACTCCAGAGACAGCATCGTACGATGAGACCCACAAGCAACAGCTTTGCAGGCTGAGCTGCCAGCATTGACCTTGGCATGGACGAGCCGTTTACAGGACGGCTCACACAGATGGAACATTTCCTCAACACAGACAGACCTTATATTACACAGGGTCCAGTAGGTCACTGTAAGTGCTTTGAATCAATGAGGCATCTCACGAGAGCCCGTGCAGGCCCCCGAACTGGGACGAAACTTGATCTCGCCGCTCAATGTGTTACAACAATTTTTCAACGGCATTGAAAACAAGGGGGCTACGGGGCAAGCAGTTGTCTCTCTTGAGGAAATAGCCAGAAAAGGATGAGGTTCACATGAGGCATGTTCAGCATCATCAAACTAGGATCTGAACAGACCAAAACGAAAAGTGACACTTGTGAATAGGGGGAAGCAACAAAACCTGATGCCAGTCAGTTGACTGACAGTGGTCGGAGCAGGAGTGATCAGCGCGACACATTTGCCAGTTACGGCAATTTCATCAACCTGTCATTATAGAGCAGCACTTGCTGCAGATGCCACAATTGTGACATTGTGGATCAGGGAGCCTTGTTTTCATGTGTGCTACTGGGCTCCAGTCCTTCCCTTCACTTGCACAAAGTCCCATCCCAACCAGTGACAGCTGCAGGCAGCCTGTACAGCCTGCCCAAAGGCAGCACAAGGGCTACTGGGAAACACCGCCTTTTTCCCCACCTCCATTATCACACCAATTTTTACTCCTTTTATAACTCTAGACTTCCTTTTCTATTTCTGACAGTTTTGTTACCATTTTTGGTTTCGTTTCCAGAGGATAATTTTCTCTTCATTTTTTTCCCCTGCATCTGTTCTTCCTACACAGTTTTTCTCATTTTTCTTTTCCACTCAATCCTACCACCTCCTATGGTCTTGAAACCATACATTTCCCCAGCTCCTTCTTCCTCTTTATTTGTAGACAGCTTTTATTTTTAATGCAGCAATTTCTTTAGCTGTTGAACAATGTACTAAACACTGCCCAGAGATTTAGGTTTCTGACTAGAGGGAGGCTGAGCAGACCTTTTACCCCTCCTCAGGGGTAGTGATAACACACTTTTCAAGCAAAACATGGATGACTCACTAAGCAGTTTCAAATTTAGGTTAGCTAACAACCAAACTGGATTGGCACATCTTCATCCACAAAAGTGGTAATGACACTCGAGAAAAACATTAATTGCCCTATTTTACCTAGGAAAAAAGTGTCCATCGGAGCAGACTCCAGATCCCGTTACGGCGGTGTGGGTATGCACAGGTGTAGAGCTCCAGGCAGTCAACACTCCTACAAAACAGTATGTTCAACACAGCCAATTTCTCAGCAGTTGAACCCCAGCAACAGCAAATACTAGCAAGCATCCAGCATGGATGCTCAGGAGTTAAATAAATAGTCACAGGGTTAGGTGCACCGATCATGCAGGACAGCACTTGCCATCCGACAGACTCAGCTGTCTGAATAACAAAAAGTAACCTGGAACGTTGGAAGAAGGTATGAGCGTCAATGCAGGAAAGTCACGGTCAGCAAGAGCATAAAGACCTCAGTTTACAGCACCAGACAGGGTAAAAAAAAACAAAAAAAAAAAACCTACCAGAGCCAGCTTCATCTGTCATAGGCAAGCTGATTACAATCAATAGACACTTAATGGTCTCTCAGAGTCCCATCTGGGCAATTAGCAATAGCATTAAGCAAGCAAAGCCATATTGTAAGTCTGTTTCTTCAGTGGAAGTGACAGAAAAGAGAAATAAGAAACCAAATCACATTTTTAGATCCAAATTCTTGTCTCATTAATACTGCATGAAACCTACTGCCGCTGGTTAAAATGGAACAAATGTCAACGTTTTTCTTTTCTTTCTGCAATTTTCTGACTGATTTTTTTGTTTTAGATAAAAAAAATTCAATCTCAGTTTCAAACTGTAATAAAACCTATTGAAGTCAGGAGGTAAATATGAGTGCCAGTGAAGCAAAGAGTGGCCTTTGGGGTATTTCTTTTACAACCAAATAAATCACAAATAATGATTTTGAATGCCCTAGACTTCATTAAAATCAAAGAGCATCGTTCACATTTTCACTTTCTCAACCCTACAATGCAGCAGGTATCATCCCAGCCTTTCTGAGGATAGAAAATAGCACTAAAAATAATTGAAAAAAGGAAAGATTTTTGTACATCTTTCATTTTGTTCACGGCAAACATTGAAGAATAGGGTATTAATCAGGCAAAAGTACTTAATGCGCTCTCAGTTTTATTAAATATGACACTGCTGCATTACGAATGACAAAATTATATATCTACAAGTCATATAGCTAAAATGTGATGTCAGGACACTTTTCTCAAGAAATGGAGTAGATACAGTATCTTGCACAAATTTAGTTGATTGTCCGAAATTTTTCCCCTGCAATTCAGTTGACCCACTATTGCGCAAATTTTGACCTGTGATTTCATAGAAAATAAAGACGAAGGTTGTTGTTGGATTGGGATAATATTTTCTACTATAAGTTGTGTTCTTCTAGTGTCAACCAACCCAGATCTTCCAAAAATAACAGAGAAAGTAAATTATGAGTATGTGAAGTTCCTTTGCGAGATGTCCTTAATTATTATTGCAGAAGCAAAATAGGAATCTGTGCACACAGCTGACAAATTGAGTGCACTCTTGCATTAAAAGTGATTACCCGTTATGTGTCCTGTCAGTGAACTTACACAGATGAGACAAATTATCATACAGAAGTCAAGTCGACAATATAAAAAAATCAATTTTGAAAGCTTTTTATCAGCTGAAGACTTCAGAGAATCTGTTAGAGAGTACGGTGTTAGGCTCCATAAATTTGGGCAAGTTATTAGCACCTTTCTATATCCAAGCAGGGCTACTAGGATCAAATTTGCAGCAGATGCTTTTAACTTAATCCATGAAATTTTGCAGACAAAACAGACAAATTGCACAAATGTATGTCAATTTGCCAATGGAAAGCCATATCCTGTCTATACATAAGCTATGTCGAACAATTAAAAAGAACTGGTGAAATATGCATTCCTTATGCATTTGCTCCGTGGCACATCTATGAATCGAAGGTGATAATCTCAAAATGATAGAGCAAGAAAACACCACAGCTCTGAGCTTGCTAAACCTGTACTATGGTAACTTACAGCATCACTTACCGGTGTAACAGAAACTCCTTTGAGCTCAGTGTTGCCCCTCTAAGAATCAAATTACATTTTAAACCTGCAGTGCTACTCATTTTCTTATCTTTGATCTACTGTGTGAAGCAATTTTAAATCTATCCTGAGTGGACCTGTTTTCAACAAACTTTTTAACTATCGCACTAGTGGTGAGCTCTGAACACCAGGAGCAGCAACTTGCTTGTAAATACTTGGTAAATCCCTATATCTGAAATAGTTGTCAGTGAGCTAGAACCTGTGTTTCTTTGCAAAACCTTATCTAAGAAAGAGCTCTTTATAACGGCTTTATTAAATACTGTAGAAGACTGACAGTTCTCCAAACTGACAGCCATAACAACCGAGCCACAACCAGATGCCAAGAGTCAGGCCAGGGTAGCAATTATATTTGGCAGGATAGGTTGTTGAAATGCTTGTAGTCATTGAATTTCTTCTTTAAAACCCCTTCCTTTCCTCTGCCATAATGAGTTTTGCACATATATATAAAAGATGGCACTGAGACAGCTTGTAACATACTGACTGGGTTAACCAGGTGTGCCTAGAAGGGTCTTAGGTATGAAAGTGATACTGAGACCTATCCTGAATCCTGGCTGCTCACTCCTAATTGATTTACATAAATGTTTATGTGGCTCTGATTTGATAAACATTACATGCAACATTAAGGGATTTGTAGGACAGATTTTTACAGCTTTCCATTTGATCTCCATTTATCAGCACAGACAGAGATCAGACACAAAAGGGCCAGAAAGAGAGGCAGAGAAGGACCAGGAGATCTAGTGTCAGAGGTTCTAAACATGAGATTAAGTTTATGATTTCTGATGGGCTGTTATTAAAGGTTTCTGGGCTCTCCAGTACAACTGAGACATGGACATACTGGAGTCAGTCCAGCAAAGGGCAAGGAAGATGATTAAGGGACTGGAGCATCCAACATGAAGAGAGGCTTAGAGCTGGGACTGTTCAGCCTGGAGTAAAGAAGCCTTCTGGGGGACCTTATTCATGTGTACAAACTTCTAATGGGGGGCAGACAAGAAGATGGCTCAGTGGCACCCAGTGGCAGGACAAGAGGCAATGGGCACGAAGTCAAACATGTCCCATTTAAACATATGAAAAACCTTTTTTATGGTGAGAGTGGTCAGACACTGGACTGGGTTGCCCAGAGAAGTTGTGGAGGTACTCAAAACCCGACTGGACATGGCCTTGACCAACCTGCTCTGGCTGACCCTGTTTTGCATAGGGGGCTGGGCTAGACAATCTCCAGAGATCCCTTCCACCATCAGCACTTTTGCGATTCTGCTGTACAGATGGAGTCTGAGTAGCGATAAACAGGCACATCATCTTGACGTACACCATCCAAAAGGTTGGATCTGTAGCAAGATACTGAAGGCGAAAGTGATTTTTGTTACATTCTTGATTCTGTAGATTGATCTGGTGGCACACAAAAAGATGTTGATAATTTATCATTTACTACTCTCAAACACAGTGGCAGCGCTGTAGAGAATTTTTTTTTTTCTGAACATGGTGTGGGTGTCTGTATGCTAATGACAATATCCTACACCTGGGTATGATTGTCACTATTAATACTGATGTAAATGAAATGTTAATTCTTGCTAATAGATTAAACTATGAAATGCTTTAAAAGCAGAATTGCTACAATAAAAGCAATTGAGTTGTTTCTTTGTAATTTGATGGCCCACGGAAGTGCAGAAACATATCTTACGGCTTTACAAATCTGTGATAATTTCCTTCAACTTTTACTTTTATTGCCCTGTCATTAAATTCACATTGAGTTCTTAAAACAAAAATGTTTAAAACAGATGTGGCTGTTAAAGTTACAATATGAATTTTACAACCCTAAATTTTATGACACTGAAAGAAATTTCAGCCACCAAAGTCAGAGACAAGAATGGAAGCAGAAGGCAGCTCTAAGGGTGACAGATTTCCGTAATTGCCAAAAACTGAAGGTAACATAATGCATACATTATATACTAATTGTGTAAGTCAGTGTTCAGAAAGAAAATTATCCAACCCCCCGTGAATTATCAGGACTGAATAGCAAATAAAAAAGAAAAAAAGAAAGGTAAAGCTTTAAAGTCTTAGTTCCACTTCTGTCCTTTATTAGTTTCCTCTATGGATCTAATTTATGGGACCTAAATAGTTTGCTGCACAGTGATCCACACAGTGTCTTTCAAGCAATCCTAAGCCAAAGATTCATTTTAACAAAAATCATAATTTTCACGATATTTTGGAGAGGAAATTCAGCTTCCATTTAATCTGACTATAAAAAAATTGGTATCTGGTTTCACCAGAAGTTCCAGTATGGGTCTACAGACAGACAGAAATGTAGACATGGTCTCTTTATGTCTTAAAATAATTCATAACAAGCGTAGGAATGACCTTTTGCAGTATATTATCCCACACAATATATTTTCTGATCTTTCATGTGAATGGCTCCATGCTAATTCCTCGTTTCCTGGATTTGACTCTGCATGCCACAACCCTTCACCAGTACGTGCACATTTCCTTCACTCCCTTTCAGCAAGAAACATCTTCTCATGTTGAATATTCTTCTCAGGTCAGGTTCAGC
>NW_009597483.1:58375-71154 GCF_000690535.1 Cariama cristata
ACATCATGATTATCCCAAGTGTGAAAGGTAAAAATTTGATTTCAACCTTACTTCTTGTTTTCTCTTTCTCTCAATTTTTATTGCCTTTCCAGGTCTATAGACCCCTAAAGCTTTGATTGTCCTAGCAACTCTATTTCAGTCTTTTCCAAGGCAATTCATATCAATGGTGATTTGCTAAATTTAAAGTCTACATATTTCAGATATGGGCTGGCTGACTCTCTTTACAATAAAACATCCATTATTTGGTTTAAAACTTGTCCTTTTTTTGTTGTTTATTAAGTTCTACACACCACAGCTTTGTAATTGATTTAAGCAGTTTTAGTGAGGATTTAAATCTTATGGTCCGGGAAAGTGGAAATTCCAGACCAAAATAATCTCCAGTGAGACTGTATCATCTCCCTGTGTGCTATAAGAGCACACTGTGAAGTTTTCCTGTTGGATTTCAGTGGGATGTGTATTTAAATAAAGACTGGTATCTCCTAATTAACCCATGCAATCAAGTCACTACAAAGTTTGGGGTTTTTTTTATTTATATACTCTTCATTTTTAATTGGCCTGATGTTGTTCTTTAACTGGGTCGCTCCCAGAAGAGCATCCAAGCAGCACTCCTGGCAGCAAAGGCATCCCTGCACCATGCTGCTCCGTGTTTCTTCTCTCTAACTCTCCTGCAAGCAAGCTCCTGCAGACTTTTTCCTGTTCCCCAACTCCTTTTCTTGCTTGTATTTTGCTAAGGACTGGGCAGAGCCTTTCCAGCCTCTTGCTGGGCCTTGATTTACTGCTTTTCCTCCCATGCACTTTACAGTAACTTCCTCGTGCTTGTTATTCCCATAACATCAAGCACGTCCTAGAAAACGCGGCTCTGTCAGTCAGCCACATTATGACGTACACTTTTGGCTTCAGCAGAGAAAAAAGTTTTTCCTCTTCTCTTCCAGTCGTCCCGAGTTCCAGCTCCTCTTCACCAGCAGCCCCATTACCTCATGATTTCGGCAGCCCTCCCTCTGATCTCCCCCTTCCCTCATGACTGATCTCAACGCTGGCCAGGTAACTTTCCATATTAGCAGCTAATCTCTCTGCTCCCATATGGCTGGGGTCAGTCATCATTTCCATGACTTATTTGTTTCAATATCCGTAAAAAGTGAGGAAGTCCTTGGCATCAAGTAGCTTTAAATGATGTCAGGGGTCAACCGTGTCTTTGTTCCAGCACCATAAATGTTCCCCTGTGCCTGTGTTCACCTCCGAATGCTGCCCTGTAGCAAGGACACACACAGGTGTCCTTCCTTCTCATTTAATTTACTGCAGACATTATTATATCCATAGCAGTTCAGCTAAAAGTAACACGGTCCCTTTTCTACCAGCCAAGTTGTAGGTGCCTGAGAAACGTCTAAGTTAGGAGGGTAAGTCTGGGGCTTGCAGGGAAATCTGGTAAAATACTGCCTTCACTTTCAGCATCACAATGTCAGCAAACCTCAAATCTCTCAAAATCTATATCATCCATGTGAGGTCACAAAGGCAAAAGAGGGGAAAGTAGATATATAAACTGATTGTTTAAAAAAAACAGTGATCTGAGTTGCCAGAAAAGAGAAGCTCCATTGCTTAAGGGAGGTATGTAGCTCAGTTTGACAGCTATCAGTCCATTTTGCTCAGGTCGATTAAACTTTATCTATTTCAAAATTATTTTCTTATAATTCCTCCCCCATTTCTGTGTGAGACCTACAAGTAATGACGCTTTTACAAGTAAAGCATATATATCTGCCAGCATCTTGGCTCCTCTGTCATCTAGACATGTTCAGAGTAGGATTGAATGTCTCTTTAGCGTACTAATGCTCTCATGAATGGTAGTAAGCCACCACATAGGAGAAAGCGTTATATGAAACATTTAGAGACTGGTAGGAGAAGATTATCCTCTTAACATTTTATTTTTTATAATTTATTGTAGCTAATTTATGTACAACTTGCATGCTACAGTATAGTGTTAACATTATTTGAAAGTCAGAAATCTCTTTGATATTAAAAGACTCATACACATACATAAAGTCACACACACACTGAAATTCTTAAATAGCTTCCAGACATTTACAAGTCTAGCTATTGCACGTAGCTTCAGAAAAGGTATTTCTTTGCTGAAAGTGTCACCATCAGTTCCCATTCACAAATAGTTTGGACATGATATAATAGTGACACTGCTTCAAACCAGGCAGCCCCCAGATTTTACAGATGTGCCGTGTAACTGGCTGCCACCCAAGCAGCAATATACCCCAGTCAGAGCAGTGCAAAGAGATTTCACCCAGAAAGTCAGAGCAGCTCCTCCCTAGGACTGCAGAAAGCAGAGTACGAGCTGTGTTTGTCAGCACTGACCTGCATGTTTCCATCAGCCACAAGAATAGATGGGGCATCATCCACAAGTAATACCAGCCCGGGGGGTCCTCTGAGACAGCGCTATGTTTGCTTTTGTGCTTAGGGAGAAAGGAATACACAAAGGAACGAAGGGAATAAATTCCACCTGCTGTTTCAGGACATGTTCAAGACCTAATTAAGGCTCTTCTGGTCACAGGCCCACTATAAAAGGAGGCAAAACAGGAGGAGCAGGGGGTCTGTGTAAGGTTTTTATCATGTTAGGCAGTTCATAGCGTTACTATTTACATCCTGATCCATCTGGCTGATGTCTCTGAAGCTTAGAAATACTGTAAAAATAACAATCTCACACATTTCACTGAAAAGTTCTTGCCTCCTCCCTTCTTTTTAGTAAGGGCTTGACATTTGATGTTGTGGGAATCAGCATGGTGTCCGGATCTTTTGCAGTCTCTAATGTGGCTACACCTTTGCCTGTGCCTAATTCATGCAGTTCAGAAATGCTCATCTGCAAATACTCATCGGAGCCTTGTGGAAGCTCAGTAACTATGTTCTCTACTTAGTTGTAAAGGGGGGCTAGTAATATGATTGACTATTGCAGCATTGATGCAAAGGTGAAGTAATTGATTTTGAAAAGCATTCAGATAATGATGGTGATACCACCACGGAAATGTACACAAGTAAATTAGCTTTTATATTCTGGCAACATTTGAATAATGTGCAGTACAAAACATCTGGGACTGCATATTAAAAGGGCATATAAAAATCCTGAATAGCCAGTGAGCATCCAGCAGATAAAACAGTACAGGAGAATGCAATTATGATTTAACTGAATCAAGCATAAAGGGAAAAAAAAAAAAAAAAAAAAGGCTGCATTAAAGTTACAACATTAATTCTTGACTATCCTAGTTTTCCAATGCTTGAATTAACAATTTCAACTTATTTTGTGAAATGTAATATAAACAAGTTTTGTGCATACCTTAATGATTTCAATGGAAGTGAAGGTATGTATTACTAGACAGTACACAGTATCCCTGACACTTTTCTCTAGGTTAGATTATAACTAGGTCTTGCACACGAGAGGAAGTAGAGATACATGTGAAATAGAGACAAACAGGCATTTTTTGTACCAGTTATAGCACTGAGGAATACTTTGGACTTCAGCTCTGCTTCAAAGTTCCAGTTGAGCAGCTTTTCCAGCTTTTCGTAGCTTCCCTGATAAATGCACTCATAGAAAATGCCAGTTGGAAAACTTGATATTACATGAAACTAATCTGGTTTCACATTCTGTCATAGCCTCCAAACCAAGTACCTCCTTGCTGAAAGATTTGTGTACCTGTGAGCCATTCTTGCATTGCGTTGCATTGAAAACTGAGCAAAGACAGGAACAGATGGTTTAGACACAGAAACGAGTTGATTACGACAGTTTAAGCTAAGCTTAACCTCTGGATTTGGGCCTCATTGTACTCTGCAGCTGAGTGATAACTAAAGTAGACACTCTCTCACACATAAAAACTGGGAAACATTTTTGTAAGGTCCTGGGAAATGAAATATCAGAGCTCTAAATGGAGTCTTCGCAGATCTTCCCCAATATGGAGTTAACAGCCCCAATGCGCAAACAGTCAAAACTATGTCTGCACAAAGACTGTCAAACTGTACTTTGAGACGTGGCCCTCCAAACAGACACCATAAGCTGTTGAAATGGCCCTGCCTTTTGCTATGGTCATGCAGGAATGAAGTCACAACTGCAGAAATTTCATTCTCATGCATTCTTCCTGCTTCACGCACCCATGAAGATGGCCATTGACACCAATACAGCCCCTTTCACATGAGCAGCTCAGTAGGTAATGAAGACGGTGACCAAAGTTGCCATTTACTGATGCGTACACAGCAGCACTGGCAAAGAGCGTTCTTGTAATTCATCCCCAGCTATGGTAGAAAAAGCATCACCCTGGTGCAAGGTCCCTTCTCCTGCCATCCCGCGGCAGAGCTGGGGACAAACGCACTGCAGGGACCGTAGTGTGCTTTCACGTATGGAGCAGCTCAGCCTGGGCCAGGGCTGAAGGACTTTGATGGGGAGGAGGACTTTTTTACTTGATTTTCACTTACTGTGGGATGTGCAAAGGAGAACCTACCAGTGCTGTAGTGGAGGTAAAAGTACAGTTTGGCTCTGAAGAGCATCTTTGTAAAAAGACCATCAAGGAGAATTTACTCCTTCTTACGTTGATGTCCATATAAAAATATATCTATATGACAAGTAAATATTGTTTAATAAGAGTTAAATTACCAAGATCAAAGTCTGTTTTGTGTGTGTGAGTTCACTCAGCCCTATACCTTCATCATGCATTATTCTGTAGGTCAAATTAGAATCTCAGCAATATTCATGGTACCCCACTGCCTTAATGAGATTAAATAGGTGAATTTAGCATACTTGGACTTATACAATTGAATCATCAGTTTGCTGATTCTCCATTGTTTTGGTTGTTTCAGGCTATACAGAAATCAAAATCAGTAAAAACTTATTTTTGGCACTAGAGGCAGTGCATCTGACTGAACACAGAAAAACAGCAGATCGACTGAAATGGTTCCATTATTACATGGTCATTTTGAATGTTGAACTTCACTTTAAGCCAAAGAACATGCTAAAGAAAATAAAGCTTGAATATATTGTTCCCACATTTGCAAACCACTAACATAAGAATATTTTTGAGCATCCTAAATATTCACCATTTTGGGCTATAACTTTATCTCAGTCACCATCTCCAATGCCAAGTTTATTTTCAAAGAGCAGTCTAGTTCCTGCTCCTTCAGGTTTATGCAGACGGCTGTTTTGTTTTGCTCTTCCCATGCTATGAAAAATCTGTCATTCAGTATTTAATTCTAGCACCTAACTGGCTCTCTTGAGACAACAGAGGAGCCTCCAACAAATATGAACCCATCAAGATCCCCAAGTAGGATAAAAAACCCCAAAGTGAAGGCTAAAGCAAAACAGCAGGTCAGGAAGCTCAAAGGCTTGTAGCGTTGATTTCTTTGGCACAAAAACCACTGGGTTAGTCCAGTCCATACTCTGATTTAAAAGGAATTATCCTGAGGTAAAAATAAAGGAATGCAGTGGTGAATCAGGCTCATTGTCTAGATTTAGTACAAAGGTGAGATGAAGGCACTGGGCTGTGTGCAATGCAAGGTGTAAATGAACAACACGCGTGAGCGAGGCTTGATCTGTTCCTTATGGCACTCGCTGAACTGTATGTCAGGTATTTGTCTGCACAGCTCCTTAGACCAAGCAAGACTCATCTGTTTTGTAATAAAAAGATTTGGCTGCCACATCAAGATCTTAAAGAGCAATTGGAGCCAAATGGTAGAATAAGATTCCACCATTTCTCTGTCAAAATTTGGAAGAAGCCACTTTTAATTGGGGAGTTTTTAAGGCTGCAAGTTTGTGTTTGTCAATATGTACTTGGAAGCAATTTGCTGTCCTTGGTTCTCATCCTCTCATGTGGCTGCCCAACAACTGCATTTGATTTTTTTCACCCCTTGTGAAGGTTTAAGGGCTGCTTTTGCTGCTGCCTCTTCCCTCCTCCTTGTTATCCAAAGCAACAGCTGTTCCCTGCCCTGAATAACCTGCAGAAAGCAGGGCTTCGGCTGGCCAGTCACACAGACTGCAAAACTTCAGGTGGGGAGAGGCTGTGGGGAGAATGGAAGATCAGTAACTCATCAAGCCCTTGACATGGCTTTCAGCAAATATTACTCTACTTTGCTTTATATCCCTCAGGAAAACTGATGGCAGGTGACTTAGCCTGACTTCAGGCTGTTTTAAACACTGCACTTCTGTGCATCAGGTATTAGCATGAGCAAGAGGCTCATCAGACCTTCTGGGCATCCTGAAACAGGATGGTTGCATATTCACAGTAACAAGGCTTGTCAATTAGACTCGCATTTTTGTGAATTGCCATGCACATTGAGCATTTTTTAAGAGGGGCCTGTAAGACAGACAGAGATAACCAGAGAAGCACCCACTGGAATATGTAGAGCTTTTGCCCAAGTGTTGCAAGGTTTGAAGTTCTCTTTAAAGCAACAGCCCTAATGGTATGTTACTAGATAATGAGATATGACTTCATTTGAAATACATGAAATAGATTGAAAATCACAGTTATGAGGACAATCTAAACCCTTAAAAGCTCAAAGAGCACATCATGATTGTTTTAAGCATCAACTGACCTTTTCTTACACCAGTGAGGGAACCTCCCTGCAATGCTGGAGATGTAGGATTAGCAGCACTGTCAGATTTGCAGGGACTACGACCTGGGTGTACATGAGACTCCCAGAGAGGCAAGTGACACCTCTTGAAGCAGCTTCCTGCCTTTACAGGACACCTCTTCTGGAGATTTTCATCTCTCACTGTAATCTGGCTAAATTTTAAACAGAAACTCAGCTGAAAAGGGGCTTCTCGCTGTGTTTCACAATACCTGGCACTGGCTGCTCCAACGGAGAGCACAAACGCCCTAAGAAAAACACCAGTTCAGCCATAATTTCCTGTCTTTCTGTTTCTGCTTTTCGGGGTTATGCATACCATTACCTAGAGCTTAGCAGTGTTGTGAAAGACACTAACCAAGTGTAATGACCTGGGGAATTCAGCTCACTTTAGAGTTTCCAGAAATTTTTCTCCCCCAAGAAGTTTTTCCAGCTATTTTATAGACACCAGAAGGAAAAACAGTTTGCCCAGACAGCAGCAGCGTGAGCTATCTTTGGATTCACACTGTCAAACGCAGAAGGCATTTGCTGGGCAACTCTCGAAGTGTGCATGCCACAAGGTTTAATCAACGAAACTCAAGTTCATGTCCTATTTTGCAAGAGGTATGTTCCCCAAAAGGGCTGGGCGCACCCCCAGAGAAAACTCATCACTGTTGTGGAGCAAAACTGAGAGGGCAAATGCTTTAAGGTTGGAAACATCCCCACCCTGCTCCCGCACTGCCTGGTGACCACTGGCCTGCAGAGCTGGGACCACAGCTTGTGCCTGAGCATCGCCTAACTGTGGGGCACTGCAGTAGGGCCCTGGTGCTGCTTTCGACATCTTAGGGGTTTTGTTCTTTTGTTAGACAGATAACTTTGATTTGGAAATGTCTTTTTAACTAGGAGACAGACTAATTTGGGAAGACCGTTCTGTTCCATAAATGACACTAGTGTTATACCAGCCCAACTAGAAAAACTATCAACAATCAAGGTAGAGAATAAGAGATTCTGTTATCTTTACTCCCCTAAACTAGCACTTCTGTAAAAACAACCCCATGGAAGCTGACAGCTATCGAATGAGAAAAAGATCAGCATTAAAACAATATTCAAATAGCATGACAATCCCTCTTTTTGTAATAACAAAAATGAATGTCAAGGGTGATGATGATCAACACCAATAAGGAGCAAAGTATGCTTCTTTCTAAAGGGAAAACATCTGCTCTGTTTTGCTTTTTCCTGAACACTGTGAAAATAGGTGGTATTGCCTCAGGAGGTAGAAAAGGGTTCACTCCTCTAGTAATGCCTTCATTTTTCTTCTGACCCCTTGGATCATTTAATTGGGCTCCTTTTAAAGCCAGTATGTAGGTAAACTGCATGCATAATTAGCCAGCTGGGTTCCCTGCCAAGAGCGTGTCATTTAGTATCTGTGAGTGCCAGCAGGGTCAGGCATGACACATGGTGCAGTTCTGAGAAGCAAACAACCTTAAGGTCTTGTCCATAAAACATGGAACACGTTCAGGGCTGTATCGGGCTCTTTCAGCAGTTTCTCATGCATGACCAGAGGTGTGGATTTTATGTGCAACTCATAAAGAAAACTCTCCAATTTGCACACCACAAGCACTAGCAGGTGATGGCTCAGGGTAGCAGAGGAGGTGAAAAAACTTTGGCAAAGACATTAAACTGCATCTGCATGTAAAGAATACCCTTTTCCATTTAGTGCAGGCATCAGTTGCCATGTGATGGCTTAAGAAGCTAAGCAGCAAGTTTGAAACATGGTTGGGAATCACTGCTTGATATCCCAGCAGGACTAGCTCAGCCCCTTTGGGAGATGAAATTTTAGAAGTCTGCTTGTAAGTGCATTTTAATTTGCACAAAATGCTTTGGCAGGGTTCACTCTTCACTTTCAGTGCAAACGTGGTGCTTTGCACAGCCAATAGAGAGTTAATGGTGCCCTGGCCATGCGGCTGCAGGCACAAAATCATGGGTGGATTTTGCAGAAGGGTGTGCATAAATGAGCTCCAGGCATCTCTGCAGCCACTTGAAAAGCACTGGTAGTAACAGAGCTGCATTACGCTCTGTTTCTGCCTTTGCTGGAAGTTATCAGTGATGATAGGGTCTGCAGCAATGAGATACACAGAGATTTATCTGGAACTGATGAACAGAGACTCTTCCCTGAACACAGTAATTTAATCATTATTATACCATCGCTTCCATCAAGTCACTCTTACCTGAAATATCTGCCTTGCCTTTGATTCATTTCCTTCCAAAATCCAGATGAGACTCATACATGTGATACAGCATCACCTGCCTGCACACAGTGAGGAGCCATCCAACATCGTCTGCTTCAAGAGGCTCCTGTTTCCATCAGTCACATTTGCTCTTCACCTGGGTCAGCAGTAACTCTGTCACCAGAGCATTATCTGCTCACTTGAGGGTATACTGCCAAGTTCGTCGTTATTAAATAAATGCTTATTTTGATGAGGAGGACTTTCACACTTCACATGGGAAACAGAACACAGAAAGCACTCATAAAACCAGTGGTTAAGATATATAGTGACATTCATACCCCGGTCGTGACAGACCCAAAGCCACGACCCAGACATGGATCCCAGCAGTTCGGTACTCATCAAGTACTCACATTGTACCTCCTCACTGCCTCACAACCAGCTCTGTAAAACACACACCAAACACCAGTGCATTTTCAAAGAACTGCAGGCAAAAGATGAGCAGGGAATGTTTGAAGGATGTGGGTATCCCAAGACACCCAAACTGCCTCTTACCACTGACATTTCTTTATTGTGGACACTTCATAGGCTACTGCTTTCATTTGTTGGGGCATGGGTAAACTTGCAAGTTCAAAATATAAAGACCTGCCAGATTTGCAAAATCTAGAACTGTTACTTCTTTGTACTTCTTAGTATTTGAATCTTTTAGAGTCTCACTTCTAAGCTTTTCTCCACAAGTAGGAAAGCTTGTAGCTTCTTTGTGTGCTTGCTTATGTAAGGTAAGTGGAAATGCTGACAAATTCATCAATTCCAGAAGCTGGAGATTTAAGAAAAACATCCAATACTGTGAGACTTTCAACAGTCATAAGACTTTGATGTTTTGAATGATGGCGTTTCCACCACTTCCACTGGAGACTACTCTGTAACAGGTCCCTGTATACTCATGTTGCTGTTACTCAGCAGTTTTGTATTTTCACTACAAAACCACTCCTTCCAGATCATTCTTGACATCTCATACAGAGGAAAGCCAAAGTATGGAGGTTTCTCAATTCTCCATAACACTTAGGGATATGAGATTAATACATTTATGTGGTCTACTTAATGTTATCACATGATTGTCTTCAGGAAATGAAAGAGGCCAGAGCTTTTACACATTTTTAAGCATATACCAAAAATAATTATTTTTAAAAAACCCTCTCCAATCTTCTTGTTTAGCAAAGAAGATATTGTTTGAAAGACAGAAAATAAATTAATTTTCTACTATGACCTCATTAAAATTGGATTTAAGTTCCAATCCAAAAGAATTTTAGAACAACATTAGTCTCTTGCCCTTAAATCTCCATCTATTGAAGCTGGTCCATTTATTAATTTCCCTGCCAGAAAGCATATTTTGACTGGCCCGCAAGCTGAGCAGACAGTCTTTCCCCAGAAGCTCACACATGAGGGCCATTTCCTTATTCATTTCTTCTCAGCAAAGAGGGTGTTTCCAACCATATCATTTTTAATCAAAGCACTCTTGACTCAGACACAATTGTTCACATTGATGGACAGACAGGGATTTGATCCCAACCCAAGAAAACAAAAAAGCAGAGAAGGCAGCGCCTCTCTTATCTGCAACGAACGGACAAGATTAGCCATAACCTGTTTTCTTCTCACCATACAACAAATCCAGTGTGTGCTCTCAACACAGCCGTAGATTCTCATCTTGTAATTTTTAATACAAGACATATACAGCCTGAGGGAACAAATTACTTTTCTATATTCAACATGCTTCAGTGCCTTCAGAGGACTGTGCTTGAGAAACACAGTTACTTTGCTTGGCAGGAAAAGCCTTTGAAAACAAAGGAGAGGGCTCTCTGCGATGAAAGTCAAGTTCATCCCAAAAGCAACAAAAGAAAGCGGTTTGGGAAGATGGACATGCTTCAGTGGAAAATTGTCAAGACACGAGTTTACTTTCTAAGTGGCGCTGTGCATCGAATTGTTTTTCCGTGCGATCCCAAAGCGTGACTGTCTTAAAAAAAAAAATAATCAAAAATCCCCTGTTTGAAATTGGCAGGACTCTATGCCAACTTTCCTGTTGGGAACCTGGAGCTGAACAGAGAGGACAGGAGAGCCCTTCTCTTCCCTCTCCCCTCTTCTCTCTGTCTGCTGTTAAAATCTCAGCTCTTCAGGACAGGCAATATTTTCTCATGTGAGAGTGCAGGAAAATGGGATCTGAAATGCTACTGAAATAAAAATACCAATGAGGGATGAAAAACGTGTGGGTCTCTATAAATAAGACAGAGTGGGCTCGCTGTCTGATACACTTCTGCAGCTGTGCCAACTGTGTGTGCACTAAATCACAACAGTCTCAAAAGAGTGATATTAATATAAGAATCATGAGATTTTAAAAGTTTCAAGGTTTGAGAGATCTTATTTGTTTCATTCAGCATGAGTGGGTTTTGAGTCTACGAAAGCAATGAAAAATAGAAACTTATTCTATCACAAAAAATAAGAAAACAAAAAAGAAAGATTTTTGTGTAATTGCCTGTCTTCAGAAATGAAAACCCACAAACAGTACATTCATTTTTACTGAGCTAGGAAACAGGGGTCTTTTTTATATTGAATATTTGAATATTTGACAAATCGCATCAAATGCTCCATTTGAATTTTCTTTTCCCCATGCTTTGCTGCACGAAGATTTGTATAGGACTGCAAATGTCAAATACAGAAAATATTTCTATTCCTCTGACTGCAGTACTTCACATTAACCAACCTATAGTACTTTTTTTTGTATAAGTACTCTTCACAAGAACTTTTTTCAAGAAAAATCTGCTTATAAATACTGCCACTTTTTTGTTTTCCAGAAGTGTTTTCAAATATCATATAATTCTATTTCCATTTTAAATTGTCCAAATGAAAATACCAAAATATTGCTGCTTTATACTGCATCCATTCAGAACAGCATTGAAGGTTTCAGCAGCTGAACATTTTTGTTTTCCACCCCTGCTGGCAGGGCAGGAGGGTTTCCAATTTCTTAACTTTCTCCCTTTCTACAAAAAACAATATGGCTTGTAAGGAGCATGAAAAGAGAAAGAAAAATGTAAAAATGAGTGATGTTGCCTTGCCTAGGTCATGTAAATGGTGATTATTTACCCTCTTTCTGTCTTGAAAAGATTTAATTAGAATGCCATTTTCAGATATGGATTCTCCTTTTTCTTATTTTTTTAATAGAATTGGTATTTTCCTATGCAATTAAGTCCAACATTCAAGTCCAAACCACAGTCCTCTTTTCTCTTAAAAATGTAACCTAGCTCTGTACGCCTCTTTTCCTAAACAGTTATGCAGGTTTGGCAACAACGCAGGCTGTATTTTCCAGTTTACAAGTAATAAAGTCTAACTTCCAGGAAGGAAACCCAGGATAAAGTATCCCGTCATCTTTCCTTACAGTTGCTGGTATATTCATTTGTAGAACTAAGTATGCAAGAATATATGCAGACATTAAATGTAATTTTAGTGTACATACGATTGCATGGGTAATGATGATACTTCTGTTTGTTAGTTTGTGGGCGTACTTCTCCAAGTGCAGTGTTTTTCAGTCTGTTCTGAAAATCTGAATTCACATGCAGACAAATTCTATCGAGTACCTTCCTTACTAACAATTGTCATAAAAACAAAGAAAAAACATACGCAAAAGTTTACATATACAGTGCCTATAAACACAGACTAAAAAAAAAAACTTGCAAAAATAGTATATATGCTCCCTGCAGTGAGTTTGATTTTGTCTTGTCTGTAAC
Source organism: Cariama cristata (assembly GCF_000690535.1). Taxonomy (NCBI): domain Eukaryota; kingdom Metazoa; phylum Chordata; class Aves; order Cariamiformes; family Cariamidae; genus Cariama; species Cariama cristata. The sequence goes on from NW_009597483.1 coordinate 70,956, forward strand.
CAAATTCCCCTGATACTCCAGTTTTATGATGGTGTGATGTAGTGGTAAATCAGGGCCATACTGATGATCTAAATCAGAATAACCAGCATGTTTTTCATTTCAGAAGGAAAAAAAAAAAAAAAAGTTTGCAAGAGAAAGTTTGCCAGTTTCAGCACTTCCTGGCCGCCAAGAACATTTACTGAAAATCAATGGTCTGTCC
>NW_009597483.1:71166-75360 GCF_000690535.1 Cariama cristata
GAATGGTAGTGCAGCTGTTCAGAATCTATACTGCTTCCTAGGCAAAGTTTCTAAGCCCTTTCAGTCCCTTAGAATAATAAAAATGATTAATGGTCTTGAACACTGTGAACCAAGTGTTTTGAAGTGTAACCTGCTACTTGTAATGCACTCAATATTTCTGATCTGTATTGTACTGGCATAAGGGGCCTCTGGAAGTTAATGTTAAAATGGGCAATGTTTGAAATGAATGAAGAGAGGCTCATGAAGTCTGATGGCAAAATCATTTTCTCCCAAACCAAGACATTATTTTCCATCAGTTCATAAAGGCAAAAAAGAAGTGACTATAAATATATAAATATATATCATTTTCTATAAACATATATTCTAAGAGAGCAATGTGGATACCACACAATATTTTATCAGCAAAATGATCCATTTCATTCAGTGCAAGAGTTTGCTGTAAAGGGACCTCAGTTTGTTTTGGAGAAACATCAGAGTGTTGGGTCTTCTCAGAGACGATGCACAGCAGAAAGAGGCGCAAAATCTTCACGGAACAACTTCTTCCACTGGGCCCTCCATATTCCTGCCCCTTTTGGGTGCAGCCCCAGCCATAAGCACAACCCTTAGAGACAGTTTGATCTATGCAAGAACTGGTAGCTTCACCTAAATAACAAAATCCAGTGAGGCACAGTAAAATGCTGGTGACCAGCAGATACCAAGTACCTGCAGTGTACAATTGCACAGGTCACCGCAGGGCACTTTGGTTTGCACCAAGCCCATCTCCAGCTGCCACACGCCTGATCCCTAGGTCTGCTCGCACCAAGGCTGCAGTTGTACAACCACCTTCTCCTGAAAAACTGGACTCAAGCCCAAGTTGTCAGTTGGTTCCCTGTTTAACCTGACTTGTTTGCTCATGCCCTGTACCAAACTCAAGCAAACAAACTGATGAATTTGGACCTCACCTAATTCCAGATACTGTCAGGGCCCTGAATGTATCAAGAGGCCTTAATTGCCCTGACCAGCCTCATCTGAGACCTCCACCTACAGCCCCTGCCCATGGCCCAGGAGCTCTATTTAAGCTCAGCCCCGGGGTACCTAGCCCTTACCTGGGCTGGAGGTGTTTGTGTCTCCAGCCTTGATTCCTGGGTGGCCCTTGGCCCTGTGCTATAGGTGGTTCATCTCTGGTATTCTCTTTGCTCCCTCCTGCTTTTTATACCTGACTGGGCTCTCTGGATGGAACCTGGACCTGATTCATCACTCCCTGTGTCTGGGGGGTCTCAATGGGTCCCATTGCCAGCATCCGTTACTGCCTGTGCTGGAGTCATACTTGGTTCCCAGGTCACCTTCCCTTAGGAATGTATTGGCATTTGCTGCTCCCTGAAAAACACAAACTTTAAGTGAAAGGTTGTTGGGGGTGGAAAAACAGGAACAAAATACAATGGAACAGGAGAAAGCCTGACCACTGGATTGGATCTGTACCGCTGCTTCAGCATCCTGCTACCTGTACTTCCCTGTCTGCTTGTTGGGTGTAACAGAAGCTCGGGAAAGCACGATAAGGAACACTCAGTTAATGTTTATAGAGAGGTAATGTGCTAAGTTCTTTTATGAAACTTTTTACTCTAAATTTACAGGCCTTATATGCAATATTATTTTGGGGATAGCATATTGTATTCATTAGATATTTTAAATGGTATAAACAAGGCAGTAGAAGCACTCAAATTGCTGCAAACCAGATGGAGATCTTATCATACTACCTCCCACAACTTGGAAAACCTTCTTTTTGAAAGCCCCAAGTTATTCTGCTTATAGTATGGCAGATGAGTGAATCTCCTCAGTCAGTGCTGAACTATGCAATGTAGAGCAGATATTTGCCTGTCCCCTCTCTCTGCCAAGGAAGGACACAAAGCGCGGCATCTTGCCTGAGCGGCCGTTACACTAGTGCACAGTAGTGGAAGGTGCAGGTAGGCTTAAACAAAAACAAAGTAAAAATTAGTTCATGAGAAGTCACATTTTTGGAGCATGAGGGAACACTTTAGTCTCATTATCTTCTTGAGCACAGAAAGAAAAGGAAACATTTTACCAGAGTCAGTTTTTAAAAGAATTATCCTAGGTAAATTGATCTGCAGAGAATTTCTCCCAAAACCACAAATCATATTGATTTACTTGCTTTACACTTCTAACGGGTGACCCGGGAGTTATCAGAAGGATGCATGGAGCCCTCAGCCTCACAGACTGAGGATGTGGCCTATTCCTGCCTCTAATACGTATTAGCAAGATGCAAATGGTCTCTCTGTTGTAATAATCAGAAAGGGAATTATCATACTCTTGACCAAAACAAAAAATGAGACTAGACTATTTGTGATTCCTAGCACTACCTGACTAGATCTGAGTTTCTTAAATTTCACTGTATTTGCATCGCAGTTAGGAAAGAGCATTTATTCTTTTAACTCAAAGTGCGTCTTTACAGCTTGTAATCACATGCATTCATTAAATGTAGTATAAGTTGCACTCTGGAAGCGTATCTCCTTTGGTACTTTCCAGTTCTTCAGCATATAGCATTCTGCCCTTTCATTAGTTTGTAAAACAAATTTAAATGTCCAATGACTACTAATGATGGGAAAATAGCAAGATGCTCTTATGCATCGATTGTATTCTCAGTTTGTTTTAAAATATTTAACAGCCATGTTTTGGAGCAATTTTAAAAATAATTTGTTAATTTTCTGATTAAAATTCTGAGGCAGCCAGATTGACTCATCTGAACAGAGCAATTAGTTTGGCAGAATTGACTCATGGTCATTCTACCTGACAGCATTCCCGTTTGTGGGAATGTAACTCTTACTGTGAAAATGTTGTACTAAGCAAACCTTAGTTCCGCTCGTAAATCAGTTTGATGAAAGGTTTGAAAGCCTGTTTCTATGGTGTAGTTAAATTACATTGAAAGTACAACTGAATTTGTCCCTAGTTTTTCCATCAAGTATAATGTGACTTAAAGAAAAGTTTGCTAAAGATACGGTACAGTTTAGAAAGGCAGATGAGATTTCTTGAATGAAAGTAGATAGAATTTTAGGTAAACATTCTCCAAGTTTAAAATAATACACTGAAGCATTTCTCTTTGCTTATCAATTTTAATGTACGTAATAATGAGACTTTATTCCCATGGGGATAGGCACGTTAAAAGAAGTTCCAGAGTGCTTGCATTCAGATTCCTAAAATGAAACTCCTCCTTGCAGTCAAAATCCAGTGTAAAGCTGGAAGAAGGATGGCTTTTGATTCATGTATGAATGAACTTTTCAAATACTACAAGATAAATTCTTGCAAATGCCAATTCTACAAGATAAATTAAATGGAAGATTTCTGGAAGACTAGTCAGCTACCCTGTACCAGCGGTGATGCTGAGCTGCTGTTACAGCAACAGTTGAGGGACTTTGATGCTCTTGCATCAAAAGCTAACCAGTGCCTAATTTGGAGCCCACCCAAAATTCAGCTTTTTGGCTTACTATAACATCTACCTGGAGGCAGATGCAACATTATATAGGTCAGAAGCAACTTCAATGATGTCCCTGAATTACGTTTTGCCTCATGCATGCTGCTCTAGTCACAAAGAAACAGAGCCAAAAGTTGTAATTTATGAGTAGGTTTGCCAGCCTATGGAATTTCTAAGTCTTCCCTGAGGAGGAAGCTGATATCTAGAAAATACTTCACCTGAAGTGTTAAAAAAAAAGAAAAAAGAAAAAAAAAGAAAAACGCTAGCAACCCATGAGAAAATGACTACACAAATATCTTCCATTTTCCTTCACAGCCACATGAGTGGACCATGTGTCTTCCCTTTGGACCACAAATACATCCTATTTTTCATAAAAGAACATTCCATTTGAAAATTAACGTAAGTTTGCTTAATCTGACTTACAATGCACATACTGATTAGAATTGAAAACTGGCCATTTTCCAGCTCTGTTCTAGCATAAAAAAATCCACACAATTGTGCGCCTCCTCTCCAAATGGATCAATGTCTGAATTCTTCCTAGTGACTTTTTTTTTATTACTGGTAATCGAAATAACATATCAAATCTTAACTTTAAAATATTGCTCTAGCTCTGTCTCAGGTCAGGTTTTCAAATCTGTCCTGCAGACCGTCATTCCTTCTACCAGCAGAGCCATGGCCATTTCCCATATTCAGAGCAAGGTTCAGAACTGCATGTGCCGAAGTGAGTCAGC
>NW_009597483.1:75376-80213 GCF_000690535.1 Cariama cristata
GATATATTTGCTAAGAAGGCAGCACAACACAAGAATTTTGCTCTCCCATTACATTATTTTAAAAGCTCTTAAAAAAAAACTTACGGAAAACAAAACAGAATGGTCACAAAACTTATTTTCCATTTTATTACCTTTCCATGCAAACTAACTGTTATACAGTTGTGCTCACAGGTGAAATTTGGTTTATTCCTATTGTTAGAGATGGCTGGCTGCAGTAAAGAATGGCAGCATCTCACCCTGAAAACAAATAATAAACTTTTTATCAATGGATATATTATTTGTGAAATTTCATTGTCTTCATAGTACAAACCATTTTTCTGCTAAAGCACGAGGAAACAGGAAGGATGGAGTAGAGGGATCTTTTGTTTCTACAGGAGAAATTCCAAGCGAAATAGTGGGAGGGTATTTTTAAAAAAAAAAAAAAAAAAGTAGTAAAAAATTCTGGGCTTTTTCATTTCAAGCCAGTAGTGGAAATTGATTAATGAAGCCCGTCTGTAGCCGGTACAAAGGGCCAAATCTTCAGTTAATATAAAATAGCAAGCTTCTACTTTTAAAAACCAGAAAGAGGAAGGGGGCATAAAACTAAAAAACAAACAGGCATATTTGATCATTTAGTGGTGAAAAGATCAGGCACTCCTCAGTTGCAGGGTTTTATTTTTGTGCATTGTGTCAACGATTGGAAACCATATGTTTTAAGACCAGCTTCAATAGTATCAGTAGCTACAGTCCTCCTCTCAGATTACTTTTTACTGCCTGCCTAATTCTGAGCTTTAATAGCTAACATGCACTTTGTTTATCAGTTACAAATGTGCTGAATTTTGATGAAACAGGCTAAACAACACATATTGGTTTATCATCAGTACTAAAGACCCAACTAACAATTTGTTTAATATTGTGGCCTGCGACTTTGCAAACAAGTATTTCTTAGAAACAAGAATAATCTTGAAATTGATGGCTCTGGTTCTGAATGCTTAAACATGGGATGTTATCACTGGGATCCTGACATAGCTCTTGTCATCCCTGGAAGAATCCATCCTACAAGGCGCTGAGCCTTTTGGCATCAAAAGTGCAACCAAGTATAGCACTGTTAGGTCTCCTCGGATGGCACTCCTGTTTAATAGCCAGTCCTGTATTAAGTGCTTTATTGCGCTGAGGTCAGCTTGGTGGTAATGAAATTAATATCTTTAAAGTCTTTCCAGAATCAGACCCTTAGTACCTTGCAGGATTGAGCACTAATAGATTAAATAGCTCTTTTTAGAGTAACTCTTTAGTTGTACAACTAAGAAATTCAAAATAGTCTCTAGCTTGTGTTATTTATCCTTTCATTACTTGAGGACAGAGTACCTCTCCTCTGTTTTTAAAGTACTGCATAAATTAATGATGTTCTAACAATAACAGCAGCAATAATTCTGGGCGTTTACCAGAGAGGAAGCAACCATTAGCTCTAAGAATGAAATTTCACTGCAGTCCACAAAATAATGTGTTGGGAAATATTACGGTTGCCAGCTTTCACAATTTTGTTGAAAGTCTTCTAAAATGTGAGGGTTGGGGTGTCTGGGTTTGGGTTTGGTTTCTTCCCCCCCCCCCCAAAGCCTGAGCTCTGGCATGTGAAAACATGAAAATGTGAGATTCTCGGTTTTAATTTTAGAAGACAAGTAAGTTACTCAGCATTGTGGTTGCAAAGAGAAATTGAAAACATGAACCCAAGAGCCAGAGAACAATTAGTAAGAGCCTGAAATGCTTTGTTTTTAAAATCTTACACTATGTAAAGCAATTTCATGCCACTTGGGGTCTGACTTGGGCTGTTTCTATGCTTGGGGTTAACCATATTCAGTACCCCGATAAATCCTCTATACCCTTTTTGAGGGCTTCTCACCTTGGTTTGTACCAGAGGGTGGCATCACATCTTATTTGTCAGAGAGGATGCTGAAGTGAAATATTGGCCAATTTCTTGTTTTCAAAAATGGAACTAGTTGTTTGTAGTGATGTAACTCTGTTCATTTTGATGACGAGGTGGACAGCAGAAATGGGAAATATTTCTTCAAGGGAAATACGCTTTCCATAGTAACTGAACTTTGGGATCTAGCTCCTTGCCTCCTCAGAGGAGAGGCTGAGGCATCACTGTAGGCTCTCCCACACTACGGGATAAGCTCTCTGGATCCCAGGCTCTGGAAGAAGGTGACTCCCCGTGTGCCCTAAGGATAGGGTATGGGCTGGCTGCTCAGGTCCCCCGGGGTGCCCAAGGAAGGGGACCACTAGCTCCTCAATCTGTCCAAGATGCTGTCACCTAGCCAGGTGATTTGGAACATTTCCATTTGGTGAATATGTGGAGTTTTCTGCATGGTTTCCCTTTATTCTTTAAGTTTATGTTACACGAGAATAAGCACAGGGTAACAAGTCAAGCAAACCCCCTTCTAAACCTGGCTTGGCCTTTGACAAAAAAAAATTCCATCACTCTCAGAAATCTCTGGCATTATACGACTGACGATGACCCAGCCTGATGAAATGGAAACTTTTATTGAGCCAACTACCAGGACTTGCTCCTACTTTCTCTTGTCTTGCAACCTGGTACCCCATGCGGCTGTATGACCTGTGTACCCCAACGCATAGTCTCATCTGTGGGACAGAAACCATTTTGTTCCCTTGCCTTTCTAAATTGCCTTTAAGGTCTACAGGTATTTTGCTGGATACTAACAATGATGAAAATACTTTAAATTCCCAATTGAAAAATATCCTTTATCTTCCGCTTTGCGCCCTTTTCCCACTGTGCCCTTACCTACTTTTCTAAATATTGCACACCATGTTTTTAGTAAATAGAAAGGATATTAGAGTAGACAAATAATGTTTACCCACCAGCTCAAGAAAGGTGTTTCTGGCACCAATTCACAAGTTACAAAAATTACTTATACTGAAAGGGACAAGGAGTGTCTTTTTTGTGTGCAGGGTGCTGTACAAACAATGAGGTCCTGGTCTCTGACTGGCTTTCTGTGGCATTACCACAAACAATACTAATTCTTAAATACCTGCCTGGCTTTAAGTACTTAAGTAAACAATTGTATTGATTGTTGTAGGACTATTCACATGCATAAAACTAAGCATATATTCAAATATGTTGTGAAATCAGGGGTCGAGTGATTTTTGCATGCAAGGCATTTTTAGATGATTAGTATATATGAACTTACTTGTTAAGACCAGCTCCAAAAGGAGCTAATGTGGCAATCAGTGTTTTGGGCAGGGCAGCTGGGGAAAGGAAAAGATTTTTTTTCAAGATGGATCTAAAGGCTTTCTTGTACTTCAGACTTCTCACCTACAGGCAAGAAAGGCAGCAAGGAAGTCCCCCAAACCAGCAATCTCTCCGAGTTTAATGTGAGAGCGGTGTAAACTCAGAACTGCAGATAATCCATGGGGAAATCAGGGGGTTAGCGCTGAGAACTGATGGGGAATAACAACTGAAAGAGCTTTGGTTTTTCTAGGCTGGCGGGAGGTAGCTCATGCTAGGAAGCCTGCCAGCTCCAAACTGATGCTAGGAGCTTTGTCTCCTTTGGATTGTAGGAACACACTTTGCAGTCAAACTGATCTGAGAGATTTTGATAGTAAAAACAGCTGTCTCGTTGCAATGATGTTTTTGTTCCATTGTCAAAATTTTGAGTTAAATCCATGAGTGGGCTGCAGCTTGTTCAAACCCTGAACTCAACACCCTTTGTGCTCCTTTGGCTTTTCCACTGCAGTTCATGGGATATCTCCTTCCTGAGGAAAGGGCTAGGTGTAATAAAAGCTGCCGGGGCGAGGACTTGCAGGTCTCCTCTGATGCCTCCCCTGTGCTGGAGAGACAGAACTGGAGAGCTGCAGTCTGCATCAGGCTGGTGAGAAGGGGGGAATGAAGAGGAAGAGCGAAGTGTAGAAATGAAACGTCCCAATGCCACTGTGGCCAGGTTGCAACCCCAACGAGCAGGTACGCAGGTGGGAAGGGGCAGCTGTGTGGTACCTGTGCCATGTGTGGGGATGAGGCTGGCACGGGCAAGACGAAGCGGTACGCATGGCGTACAGCACAAGGGGATGCATGGTGGGTGCAGGCAGTGAGAGGCCCCAGTCCCATCTCCTGAGCATGACCCCTCCGAAGGTGCCTGTTGCCTCTCTCGGATGTGCGGAGAAGCAGATGACGTGCATGATAGAGGCACCCATCACATCAGGCAGGGACAGAAGTGCCCCTTAGGGTACACATGCCAGAGACTGCCTCTGATTTTGCGCTGACATGGGAGATGGGGAAGCACCTCTGTACGGCCCCAAACCCATTCTGGTTCCCTTGAGGAAACCAGAGCTGAAAGCAAGATCAGCCAGGGAGCTTTGACCCTCCAGGAGCCAGGGGCTATGTGATGCTCTGTGTTTGGGAGTGCAGAGGGATGGCTTGTGTGAGAGAAGCTATTTCTGCAGGTCTGCAGGACCTATGGCTCTGTGGCACAGTGCGCGTAAGAAAACTAGACGTCCACAAAAGCCCTTCTTTTTAAATGGATATTTAAAAATTGTCACTAGAGATCAATAACGCGAGGACTGTAGTAAGAATGATTGTTTTAATGGAAGCAGAGCCTACAGATAAGGTGGTATTCAAGTGTCCAAGCTTCACACCGTGAATCTCTTTTGAGAGCTTGCGGCTAAATGTACACTGATAGCACGGACAAAGGTACAACTGTAGCTACGAAAGCAAAGCAGCACGTTAAGAGAGTACCCGCATCAAGTGAAAATAGTGACCGCCCTTTGTTAGACAACGCGGGGGGAGCGGCCGGGACAGCTCTCCCTCCAGCCCAAGCAGCGATGGTGGGTCACTCGGGGTAGGTTTGTG